>NW_019416384.1:747789-767960 GCF_000390285.2 Anoplophora glabripennis | reverse complement strand
ACTAATTCCACTGTTAAATGAAAGTGTAAATCGACCTGCATAAATTGATTTATGTTCCTAATCAAGGAGTTTTCTATATCTATGGAAGTGCTATCTAAATTATTTTATCTTAAGTACTAACTAAAAAGTTAAAGTAATAAACTTGGTACTACTGATATGGCTTACCTTTAATTATGTTTTAGTATTCTACCATTAAATAATTAAGTAGTTATTTATACTTAATAGGTTATAATCTATCAACAATTAAACTCCGCTATTAAGGCATTACCTTGTACAACGCCAGAACCAACCTTCACCAAGTATTTAAGCACGTGGGGCGCCACTTGTTAGACCTGAACTTCCCTTTAGTATAAAAAGAAGGTGCTGGTCTAAGCGTGGGTTCTTTGCATTTATGAAATAAAACTCCTAGGAGAGTAAAAGAACAATCTTTATTTACTACTGGGGGTAGGATTGGTTCTGACGGAGCTTTAAGGTGAACCGTGATCCGAACAGATCAAGTGTTCTATTATAACCGTGATCTATGGTTGGGATTAATACAATAATCGATTTTAGTGACCTTCGCTGCCGGTTCGTGGTCTGTGGTTGGTGTTGACAATTGTCAAAAGTGCAGATGGAGAAAATGATCTACTTATATATAGAAAAAACTGAAGCAACAACAATTTCTTATATAATAATATATGTTATACAATTAAGGGGTGGATTTGTTAATTGGCGCTTACCTAGGTACCTTGGTTTTCGCTTACAGAATGAGAAATTTACTTAAGGTAAGGATAATATTTACAATAATTAAAGTACTAAAGTAACTAGTTTTCACTTATTAATCTCCTATCTTTTTTTTCCCTTTTAGGTCTAGCCACGACAGCAGGGTAGCTGGGTAAATTATTTTACTTATTCTGGAAACTAGCGACAAGCATAGGGTAGTGCCTCAGAGCGATCATGCGTTAATGCTATAATGCTATTAACTAAACTAAAACATTGGTAGTAAGCCATGCAGTGAAAATAGCTATGAGGGCAGTGCACGGCAACAAGACTACAGCAAGCAATGGGGAATAATACTATATCTAAATTGCCTGTATAGTTACTCGGACAAGTAACTATGTGTGATGTGTAGTGATGGGCATAATCGACCAATTTTGATAATCGAGTTATCGGTAATCGAGTACTTCTAATAATCGAGTGATCACTCGAGATACGAGATATTGGTCGTTTTCATCCCAGCGGCGCACAAATATGTTTGTATTAGTCATATATTACTTATAAGCGTAGCTAAAAAATAAAAGCTCACGCACTTCAAAACCTAACCACTTTTTCGTTTTATTCTAAAAAAATGGTTACGCAATCAGTGACTATTTGCAGTATGCACTAACATTTTGAGGTGCAACCGTAGGGTAATAATCACTCGAGTGGTGGGAATAAACATCTCGAGATATCTCGAGTGATCTCAATAATCGAGTACCACTCTATTTTTCACTCGAAATCTCCCATCACTAGAAATACCCACTTTATTCATTATTATAGATTTGTAGATAATAAAAATCCTGTTGATATATTGGCATATCTATATTCTGCTTTTGACAAACAATATCACAATATAACATCCAACATATTATTTACTAATGATATGTATATTGATATATAAAATCATTGTGCAGTTTGCATTGAATATTTTAACATATATATACATATATAATCATATCAAGTAAGGATAAATGCATGGGAGATATAACAAATCTTTCATAAGCGTTTGTTATCACAGTATAACTACAAATAATAATACTGTGTGTGGAACAACATATACAGGACAATTTTTTATTACCACTCGATGAAAATACATATACAGTATGATCTACCATTACTAGCCACTACCAGTCTGTATGAGAAAAAAACGAAAAAATAAATGACTGTCCTCTATTAGTGTTTTCTCGGTTGAACTTGGAGAAAGAGGAGAAACTTTTTTATTTTTCTTTTTATGGAATTTAAAATTTTGGTATTTCGGAAAACAATCCGTTTCATTATTTCTAGTAATAAGCAAGCGGTGTTTTTTACTTCAATCTCTGTCGCTTTGTATCACAGATTTGATGCGATGTTCTCAATAAATTACAGAAATATGTTTATAAATCATTGGGTGGCGATATCTCAGAATAATAATAGATTGTCCCCTTTAACATACTTTACAGGGGTGCTAATTTAGATGGTTTCTGGAGTGTCTCATGGAGTAGTTCAAATGTCCCGTCTATTTTTTTAAAATTGATTGCCAAAAAATTATTTTCATAAAATGAAAAATAAAAAAGTTTCTCTTAGATTCAGCTACTAGTAATGGTCGATATCAAAATCAAAACGATATAGCACAATAATCACTAATTTTCAACACAATTTTTGTTATTTTTATTTTCTTAATTTCACATTTTACGTCGATGACCGAAAATACTTCAAGAATATTGATTGTTACAGTTTTTAAAAATTGGATAGTGTTGAAAATTAACGTTATGTACGTTCACTGTTGGCATGATTATCCGAGTACTCCAATTTGTTCAATTCTACAGTTTCTGTTTCGGATACTCTAAAGAAAGCTTTTTAAATCGGTCTAGTGCCAACAATTACTTTGGCAAATATAAAACTCAACCATGATAAAAACACAAACACCTCTCAGAAGCCTGTACGATTAATAAACAGTATTTATAGATATCTATATAGTACGTTTGGCCTAACTCTAAATAGTATGGACAAGATATACTGTGCGGGCTTCACTGCAAAAGTGACAACGATTATTTCGACGCGACAACTACAGAAAAGTACACAGCGCGATAAAAATTGTAAGCACAGAAAATAATTTATTCCGTACGGAATGCAAATTACATAGCCGTTTAGGGTCCGAGATAGATGAATTGTAATTAAATTAGCTTCAACTCGAATCGTCTAATTCTTCAGGAAAAAGTAAGAGCGTAAAGTAATTGCAAGTTCAGGCTGTACGAGAAACAGAACATCAATGAAATGCAAGACTACGTAAATTTAAAGCTTCCTCAGCAGTCGAAACGTAGTAACGTAAGGGTTGAAGTGTTATGTGTTAACGTAGTATAAGTAATATATATTCATATATTTTTCTGTACATACACTTTCGGTTTTCTACCTGGAAAAAATATGTTTCTTCATATTGCTAATACACGACTTTTCTAATCTATGTACAAAAAGGAACTCAAAACCTAACACTATCTTTGGGCCTATATTCAAATACCGAAATTAACTATTAGAAATTAATCAAGCCAAAGCGCAACAGCTAGAAATATGCCGCTCTCGTCTTCAGGTCCCTGCTGTCGTATTAATTATTTTAAATCATTTCGCAGAATAGGGCGTTTGCCTAATAAAAAATGTGTAGTGTTTTGTCTAACGAAAGTAAATGCGAGTTTAATTCTAAAAATTTTTACTTGAATCGTTTGTCGTTGTCGTAAACTTTGTGATGTACAGCTGTGGACAATAAAATCACTCCAACCAAACTAAAGTACAGAAAGGAAAGTAGCGGCAGTGTATTTTCAAATTTTTTTTTACATTTTTTTTTCAAAATCAATTTTTTTGTCTTGCGTTTTTAAAAAAGTAAAATTTTTTATTCTATTAATTATTAATTAATTCCATTCGCAAGGACGACATTAAACGATATTGACTACCATATCTTTTTTTACAAATCGCATTTTAAGGTAAAATGTGGAAAGGCGGCAAACACCCTGCTGGCATAATTCTAGACGCTGCGCAGATCAACATCCAACACGTTTATACGATAAATTACGTCTAATTATCTTACATCTATACATATTTTGTGTAGATTCAACAAGTATATGATACAAATACACATTATGCTATTTCCGAAATGTCTTGGATCACATAAATTTATAATTTCAGGGGGGGGAGGGGTATAAAAAGTACTTTTGAGCGCATCGAATCTACCTCCTCTCTAATAAGGATATTCCTCGAAAATAGGTAACTCCTCGACTAGATTGACAGATGTAGTGATATGCCGTTTGAAGGCCGTTTGGTTAATTTATTTAAATAATTATTGTTTGTACAGCTATAACAACCGTAAGCACCGGTGAAACAAACGTCAGTGGCTAACGTGTAAGCAAAACTATCAGTGCCGTGTACGAATAGCCTTACGAAATATTACTGAACGACGGGTAACCACTAGTAGAGGTGGTTTAATGGTTAACGCATAAAGTGTAATTCGGAAATTGCACATTATCCAGCGTTAAAATGGTCATGGTGGGTACCGTTTAAAAAGTTGCCATGGAGAAAACCTCGACTTTATTCACTATATGTACAGGGTGTTTTGGAAGAAAGATACTATAAATTCAGAGGTTTGTAGATAAAAAAATAAGTGGCATATCGTCTTCTGTCATCGTCATCTCGTCATGTTTTAAAATCAAATTTTAGGAGTATCTTTTAAAAGAAACAATGTAGTTTGGCACAGATAAATTTTTGGGGGCGTTAAATGTCAATGTTATTAGTTTTTGACCATCTGTCGCCCAGTAACATTTTGATAACTTTTTTGGGACTAGGCTTTTTACAACGTAGTGTTGACGGTATTTTTTTTTGTGCTATATTCGAATAACGATCAAATAATAGCCAATGGCCTTGTTGAATTTTTTAAATTAACCAATCGTAGTGTCTAGTTTCAAATAAAGATTACGAAATCAAGGTTAAACGAAAACGTAATAAATTTTATAAAATCTGTTTTTCATTGATATTTTTCAAATTTGGCAAAAAATTTCGAGAAATATTGAAATGTACGAAATTTTTATTCATTTTCTAAATTTGAAAATTAAAAAATACAAGCAAGTTTTTCATTGCCATTTTGCAAATTTGGCACAAAATTTCGAGAAATATGAAATGTATCAAATTTTTATTAATTCACTAAATTTTAATAAAGACAATTAAAAAATACAAACAATTTTATAGATATAATCTACTATAACTATGCAAAACTGTAATTAAAATTTGTAACCACTCTTTAATTTTAAAAATCCATGTTACGTAAAACATGTAAAATTTCTTTGAAACGATAAAATTTCCAATTATAGTGTTCTACAGCTAATAGGCAACCAGCAATACATTTTTATAAATTTTATTAGATAGTTTGTCTAAATATTAAATGCACAAATAACAGACTTTCCCCCATTCTAACGCAGATTTTTTATAAAGTGGACTTTCATTGACACTCAAATTACTTTTTGGTGTCGAGAAATTTGTAATTTGCTGCTTTTGAATAAGCGGCATTGTATTTTACAAATTTCTTTACACCGAAAAGTAATTTGAATTTCAACGAGTCCATTTTATAGCAAATCTGCGTTAGAATTTAGAAGAGTCTGTTATTTGTGCACTAATTCGTATTTAGACAAACTGTGTAATAAAATCAATAAAATTGTATTGCTGGTTGCCTATTTGCTACAGAACACTCAAAAGACCATGACAGTTAATGGAAATCAGCAACCCGTCAAATTGTCTGAATATTAAATATAGTTTGAGACGTCCTGATCAAAAGTTGTCTCGGGCCCAAGACCCAAATATAAATACTTATCCAGATAAGCGAGTCCAAACGCGCTTATACGTAGTCTTTTTCACGGAAAGGCTCTCCGTACAGCTCTAGACTATCTATGTCATTTAAGACATTACTAAAGTAAAGATAATCAAAGTTACGTATTCAATTGTTTAAATTTCAAAAATTGAAGATGGCGTCGGTCGACATCAAAATCGACGACCGACTTCACAGAATTTCATGAAGTTACATAAGATTTTTGCGGCGGTCGCTAAATACGAACTAACATCAATTATGACCAATTTTTATGAGATCCCGTCTACTTTTTATAACTTTTCTTACTTTCTATCCGCTTGGTTATTCTTTACATATAATTTTTTTCCTTTTGTGCTTGTCTTTTTCTTTCATTGTTCCTGATTCTTCGCTTCTTGATAATTTCCTTACTTTACGTCCCTTTTTCTTATTTTACGCCCATTTTTCAATTTTACACCTGCTTTTTTTTATTTCTTCAAAAATCTTCTTTTTGTTTTGAAAGAAAAGCGCTACATGCAAACTCGCCTCGTTTCTCTCAGAGAGAAAGAGACAGAGAGAGCCACGATGGGACTCGCTCACTTTCAATATCGCTTATCTGGATAAGTATTAATTTTCGGGTCTTGGACCCGTGAGAATTTTCGATCAGGACGTTTCAAACTGTAACATATTTCATCTTCAGACAATTTGACAGGTTACCGATTTCCATTAACTGTGTGCGTGGTGCAAAATTTTACTCCTTTGTACAGGGTGTCCGAAGATGAATGGGCCACACTTTATGGCAAACTTCGGTAAAAATAAATCGTTTTATGTCAAGTTACCGTAGTACAAACTTGTATCCTAAAAAAGTAACGTTAGTATTAGTTGAAAATAAGGATTTTTTTGCATACCAGTGACTTTTTAAAAGAGCACGTTTGTACCCAAGGTAACTTGATCTGAATTAGTTTATTTATTTAATTTCATATGTTTGCGTTTTTCTCAAAAAATCGTGTAAAAATACTGCGTTATAATATAGGACATACACTATAAAAAAACCTAACCTCAAAAAAATTATATAAAATGTCACCAAGTCATAACTAGCGACCTCTATAAGGTTAAAAGCTAATAACACTGACGCATTTAGCGCCCTCAAAAAATTACCTGCAGTTTTTTTTTTATTTGAAAAATATGAGCAACTTTGATTTAAAAAATTGCCTTTCAAGTCCTGCGTGTCAGAAGTATAAGACGATAGGCTCACGGTTTACAAGAAAATTTTTTTTAATTTTTAGTGCCTTTTTTTCAAAACACTCTGTATTAAATAATATTTATTATATTCTAACAAATCACAGACAAAAATGACGATTTTGTAAAACATTTTCTATAATTAACCCGCGAATTACAGTGAGACAGACGGTAGGCCTAACAAAATAACAATTAACAACGATAAAATACACAAACAGTTTAAAAAAACAACATGCCAACCGATACTAAGCCAGCAGTAAAGGTCTAAACATATATTTCTCTCTATATACCAGTCGTAGATCCTAAAAGCGTAACATTTTGATCACATCGAATATACCTCCTTGGAAAAGGACAAAAATGAACCGTAATCCTTTAACTTCGTATTTCTATACGGTGCGTTAGAAATTTGACTACTCTTATTGTAATACTTTTTTCAAGAAAACAATTTTCAAAATCTCCAAAATTATGTTGGCCAGCACGTGCACCAGATCTGAATCCACTCAATTTTTTGCCGAATAAGTAAAAGCACAAGATTTGCAAAATGGAATTTTTCCTCCTGCTCATCAAACAAGAACAAACGCGGGTATTTTGAACGCATGTCCAACATTTTTGTTCATTTACGCTAAGTAACAGAAGCCAGACTTCTAACGCACCCCTCAAGCGGTCTGATCAAAACATGACAAATTTCTACAAAGCAACAGTCGCGGTGGCTGTAAAAATCCACCTACGTGGGCCTCCTAGTTAGAAGGCCCTGCATGGAATTCAGACTCTCCTCCAACGACAGAGCGAACCTGGAGGCACTCGTCACCTCCGAGGACCAAAATGCTGACAGACAGAATATTATGTGGTTCCCTTTCAGATTGTACGCTGCCCCGTAGCCGTCAGGCTCGACCGGCCCGTACCCCATGAAGCTATTCGTCGAGGTGGCCACCTGGCTGGTGCTCAGGAGGAATCTGTTGGCTATCCTATACGAAGGATGGGTGAAAATTTCCGGCAGTGGCACGGCCGCGGTGGGCGACGTCTCTCTGGCGGCCTCCCTCAAGCCTAGAAGGTGTATGTCGATCCCTTGTCCGAGGATGTTCTCCACCATCTCGGAGGTCTGAGCGGCCACGGCCTCGTTCCACAGGAGGAGCTTCTTCTCGTCACTGACCAGGTGGAAGCTTACCTGGAAGAAATCTGTGTTTCAAAACACACAATAACGAGTCCAAAAAATTACCTTCTTATTTCCCATTTCGTCGTCCTCCTTGGGCTGGGACATGGCCGTTACCCAAGCTAAAGCTTCGGGAGTTGCGGATCTGATACAGTCCACCCTCCCCAGGCGAAATCTCCTGGTGGAGGCGCTCTCGTAAGTGGCCGTCAACTTCCCGTACAGCCTGTAGTAAGCCAGCTGCAGCGCCAGCTGTACGTAGACGTCCGGACTAACCCTGCAAGCCTTTATGAAGTCCTTTCCGTACCCCGTGTACCTGTAAACCTGAACTTCTAAATCCTTAACGAGGTTGTCGAGGAGCGAAGCCGCGTCTTCTATCCGTTTGTGGTCTGCCGGCTCCAACACCCACTCCAGGCGTTCCGGGGGAGGCAAGTGACTGCCGCAGGCGGCTGGAACTTCCGAAGACATCGGTAGAGACTCGGCGTGTCTCCACAATTTTTCTACTAGTTGGATGACGGCCACCCCCTCCGCCGTGGAGTGTTCGTAGCATAGACCGCAGGCACCGTCTCCGGAGATGATGAGCTGCATGGTCTTGTCGAACCACCTGTTGGCCGAGTTGTGGGTGCTGCCCCCGCCGTGAATCATCTGATGGGCTAGGTTGGTCTCGTCCCGCATACCGGCTGCGTGACCTCTGCCCCCTGCAACAGATTTATTGTACACGAGAAAAAAACACGTCTCACAGCTCACCCCTAGGCAGTCGGCAGTTGAAATTGTTGGGCAACCCTTCGTCCAGACAAACAATGAGTAGGGATTTCGTTATCAGATCCAAGTTTCGTCTGTTCCTCTCCTCCTTCATCAAGTCTGCCCTGGCTTCCGCCCACAGCGCTCTCTTCCAACCGGTCAGCAAGCCCACAGGGGGTGGGTTCGAGAGGCAGGGAGCGTCGTCCAAAACGTACAGGAGTTGAGCGCAGATTTCGTCTTCTGTTAATCTTCCCCGATCGCCTGTTACAATTTTTTAAGCGAATAATGTATCATAGATTATTATATCAGTCATTCACGTTATACCTGCTTGGACTGGTACGCAGTACAGCTGACTTCTGCAGATGACTATGACGTGCTCGGCGGCCTGCTCTCCATTCTTAGGCGGCGTCGCAGTGTACTGTGAGTCCCTGACTTTCCCTGGTATCCTGCAAGCCCCCAAGATCTTATAGTACTGCGTCATACAGAGAGGTTGCCCCGGTTCCCTAGAGGTGGCGCGTTCTGCAGGTAGCGCCCTGTGGTTGAGGATGTCTTTGTGGGCAAGGGCCGCATCTACAAGTCTAGCAGTGAACCTGGCGACGTCCAGAATCGTGGTGAACTTTCTGGGGGGCATCACCATGCCTGGATTGGAGTTGATCGGGATCGGTTCTCTGTAGTTGAGGTACATGTCGTTTAACCAGTACTCGTAAGCCTGCATAAGAAAGTTAAACGATATTTATCGAGTATTATAGAAATATTAGTACATAGGAAGTGAATTTGAGGTGATAAAATTAGATGTATTCATTAGAAAAGAAGAAAACGAATTTCTTTTAATAGTTTGAATACAAGAAAGAAAAATAACAAGGAGAGAAATCGAAACAGAAATAATTTGGAAATAAATCATATAATCATACTGAAATAACAACAAAAAACAAAAAAAAAACAAGTCATTCTTCACACTGTAACATAACAAGTTCTTATTTAAATAAAAAATGCACTTCTAATGAATTTTGATCATAAAGACGAATTAAAAGCACAAATTAAGTCTCTCAAATGGATTTACTCTAAAAGAAGAAAAAGGAAGAAAAGAAACCCTTCTTCTCAATCCTGCTTTCATGGCGGTGTTTTTCCATCATTTTATTGCAATAAAATATTTTCTCTTCTTTACACATAACAGATTGTTACACTCCGTGTAGGTACGAAAAAGAGATACCTATAATCCACCTCGCCTTACCCTAAAAAAAAAAAAATGGGTACTAAACCCTCAGTATAACATTTTCAACAGTGAAATACCGAACCCTCTACGTGGCGATATCTTTTTTTAGCCTTTCCCTAGCGCAATCAGGGCCTCCTTAGCCACTTAAGCCCTCTTTTGTCAGACCTCGCCGAAACCGCCGCTATCGACGCGGAAGGATCTGATTATCTCCCCCATTGTCTTAGCCGCCGCGGTTTCCGCAGGATTGGCGGCCGATAGGAGGCGTGCGTGCGCTCTTTCCCCCTGATTGGTCACGTCGGCTACGCCGATTCTGATATCCTGGCAGGACGAGGCTCTACACAACATTTATATTCCTCACTGTTTTAGTGTATACCACAAGAACAAGATAATTGATTAGTAGGTACGTAAGTTGCCTTGAATCTTGAATCCTACTGTAAGATCACAAAGTGTCAAAAGAGAAAGAGCGTTTCTTTCGTTTCAATTAAAGAGAAAAAAACTGTTATTTTTACCGTTTTGGTACAAAAACAGCAATTTGTTAGTATAAATTTGGATAAATGTATGATTTATTTGCACTGTTGGTAAAAAAATGTAACTATACCTGGTTTTCTGACTACTTTTTACATCTCTTCCAATCCGGTGCATCGTTCACGCGATTGAAAACCCGTGCTATTCGCGAGGGGGAAGAGAGAGGGGGCGGAAAACGCTAGCACGTTTACTTTCCGAATCGGCGATCAAACAATTTCCATGGCTAACGAGATCATGTGGGCTGGAGAGCGCCGAAATCGCGCTCCGCTGCCCACACTCACGCGGATACGTCACGTCGCGTCCCCTAATTGGATGCCGTCGTGTTTACTAAACTGTGCCTAATTGGCGGCAGATCGATTAAAGCGACGTTTGCCCAGGTAATAACCGGGATTCGAGGGCCGGCCACGTTTAAAAAAAATCGTTTTTATAACAAGTGCCATCTAGTGCTCAAGATAGGTACAACTTTGTAATGACATTAAACAACAATAGATGGCGCAACCTCCCGTATACCTCAGGGTTCCACACTGGGCTGTTAGTTGTGTTTATTAATGATCTTAACGAAGCTGTAGACGGATTTATAACAGGAAATTGTATAAGTTACAGGGTTTTACCTATTCGATTTGACGTTACTAGTTTAGAGACTAAATGAATTTATATTTCGCAACACCCAGTATGTCTGCAAGGGGTGAGGGCCCCGTGACTCGTCCCGAATCCCGGTAGGCCATGAGAGCAAACAGCGCGTTCTGCAGGCCCTGGGGGGATTAAAAATTATAATTGGATTCGGTGGGGCAGACCTGCAAGCGCGCTAGCCTCACGGTTAAACATTTATAACGTGGAGATGATCCTTTTGTTGGTAGCGAAGTTTGCGAATTAATTTCTGAGGGAGAGGGTACTACGTTTGATCGTGAATTATTGAGGAAGGCGCTAATTAGGCGTTGCATAATGAAAAAAGCTAACGAAATTGGGTATTCCTGCAAATACAGAGCGTGACATTTATTTTTATATGTACAATTTTTTACATTAGAAAATAAACATGCAAAAAAATGCCTTGGTTGGGGTATAAGTAAATAATTACCGATATTTTTAAGACTCACCCAATTGTCCGTCTTCTCCCTTCTATCCAGGAGGTACAGTTGCAGTTTTCGACCGAGACCGCCCGGTCCGGCGAAATTTTCAACGATCCTGTGCAGTCGTTCTTGGTCATGTTCGTTGAGGAGCGGCCGAAGGGTCTTTTCGTACTTTTGTAACGTTCTTTCCAGCGCTGGCACCGGCAGTTTCGGTAGTTTCTCCTAAAAAACGAACGACACTTTCAGCAAATTCTAAGCGGTGGACAAATACCGAGAACCCAACGAGAAAAAGCCACTCTTTTCATCGTTTCTCTCTAAAGACACCTTCACATCGAAAGGCAACGCGGTAACTTCGTTCGACAGCGGAATAGTCGTGTCGAATGTGTCGCATTTACATACGAAACTGGCGAAATCATGTGGGCGCGAATAATGTTCGTGTGAATGGCTTAACGGGCAGCTACCCTTCCGATGAAGCGGTAATTCAGTTTGGGAATCATCCATATATTCATGGAATGGGCTCACGGGAGGGGTGGAGGCTCTGGCGGCCATGGGTGGAGAGAAGGGGGACTCGATACTTCTTGAAGTTATTTATGTTTATGTTAGTACGAAGATGTCTTTCTAGAAACTTTTATTTATTAATAATAGATTATTTTCTTTGACATTACATGTATAGAAATAGCCAATGTAGAATAATAACATTGTTCAATTAAAAACTGTTTTTCTAAATACAATTGCATGTTTATTATACAAAAATTGTTGCTTTTAATGTCATGTGAGTGGATAAAATTTTGGCACATATTTTTGCTACATCTTGTATAATACTTTATAAATATATGAGCATTTTTTATGTAAAAAAGTTGATAATGTGTACTTATACAGGGTGTATCTAAATAACACCGAAAAATTCAAGGGGCGATTCTCCGATGAAAATTAATTAATTTTATACCAAAGACCCCTAGTCTTTGGTATAAATTTTTTGAAAAAACCCTTCCCTGATAAGTTACGCCCCTCCTAAAATTACAAAAAAAAATTGTTTTTCTTTTTTATCTTCCACGTACATCAAGCTAAAGAAACCAAACTTGGTGAACATTATCTGTCAATAAAACTACACTTTTTGAAATTTTTTCAACCCTGAACTATTTTTGTAAGGGGTTGAAATAATCAACCCCTATGACATTTTTTCTTATAATTTTTTTTTCGATAAAATTTTTTCCTTTTAAAAAATATGTCTAAAAAACCCCATTCATTTACTAACTTTTTGATCTCTTCAAGTTTCTTCGAAAAGTTAAGGATTTATGACAAAAAAAAATAAATGTATTGTAATGTATTTTTAAAAAGATGAGCTGTTTAACGCGAGTGTATTTTGCCGAAAGATCTAGTGGCCTGTTCTTTACAATGGAATCCGTAGAAACAAATGTCAATGTCATTTATTGTTACTGTTTCTTACTATTTCACAAGTTTCATGATTTTGTGTAGAAAATATTAGTTAATAAACCGAAAATATGGTTAACTATTCGAATTTAGAAATGGCAGATATGCATTTTACATATGGGTATGCTAACGGTAATGCATTGGAAGCGCAAAGACTTTATGCTGAACAGTACCCAGAGCGTAGATTACCCCACCATACTACGTTCACAAATATTCACCAACGCTTGCGGGAACTTGGAAAATTTGAAAAGAGAAGTCATGACTGTGGCCGTAGCCGAGAAGTTAGAACTGAAGCTGTCGATGAAGCCGTACTTAATTTAATTGAGGAATCCCCAGAAACTAGTACCAGGAAAATAGCTCGTGTCCTAAATGTAAGCCATTCGGTAGTTTTTAGAATTTTAAAAGAACAACAGTTATATCCCTATCATCTCCAACGGGTGCAGTCGTTACTGATTCGAGATTTTTTACCACGTGTGGTTTTTTGTCAATGGCTTATTAATATGATCGGCCAAGCGCCGCAGTTCTTAAGAAATATTTTATTTACTGACGAGGCGAATTTCTCAAGAGACTGTATTAGAAATTTTCGTAACAATCATATTTGGGCTGAGGAAAATCCTCATGACTTTTTTGAAGGAAATCATCAGTATCAATTTTCATTAAATGTGTGGCTCGGAATTATCGACGATCATTTAATTGGTCCCTATTTTCTTCCACGACGATTAGATGGTGACTCATATTGTCATCTTCTCGAAGAATTACCTATTATTCTTGAAGAAGTTCCCATTCAAATTAGGCAACGTTTATGGTTTATGCACGACGGTGCACCAGCCCACTTTAGTATACGTGCAAGACGTCACTTGGATGAGGTGTATGCCAATCGATGGATAGGTCGAGGAGGATATGTAAATTGGCCAGCCCGCTCCCCTGACCTTAATCCTTTGGATTTTTGCATATGGGGATATCTGAAATCTTTGATCTACTCAAGGCCAGTTGAAGATATCAATGATTTGCGAAACCGCATTGTAGCAGGGTGTGAAACGATAAAAAATTCACCAGGAATATTTGAACGCATACGCAATTCTATGAGAACAAGAGTAGATGCTTGTATTGAAGCTGAAGGCAATCATTTTCAACATTTTTTGTAGATTGTATTGTCAATATCCGACAGATTTTTATTTTTTGTTACTGTTATAACATTATTCATCATTTGTTCACTTTTAGTCTAAGTTCCAAACTTCTTAGCCTAGTAGAATCATAGGTCAACTATTTGGTTGAGTGTTTTTTAATAAAATGTTATTTAATATGACAATAAATGACATTGACATTTGTTTCTACGGATTCCATTGTAAAGAACAGGCCACTAGATCTTTCGGCAAAATACACTCGCGTTAAACAGCTCATCTTTTTAAAAATACATTACAATACATATTTTTTTTTTTTTGTCATAAATCCTTAACTTTTCGAAGAAACTTGAAGAGATCAAAAAGTTAGTAAATGAATGGGGTTTTTTAGACATATTTTTTAAAAGGAAAAAATTTTATCGAAAAAAAAATTATAAGAAAAAATGTCATAGGGGTTGATTATTTCAACCCCTTACAAAAATAGTTCAGGGTTGAAAAAATTTCAAAAAGTGTAGTTTTATTGACAGATAATGTTCACCAAGTTTGGTTTCTTTAGCTTGATGTACGTGGAAGATAAAAAAGAAAAACAATTTTTTTTTGTAATTTTAGGAGGGGCGTAACTTTTCAGGGGAGGGTTTTTTCAAAAAATTTTATACCAAAGACCCCTATTAATTTTCATCGGAGAATCGCCCCTTTAATTTTTTCGGTGTTATTTAGATACACCCTGTATATACATACAAGCGAAAATATAACAAATGTTTCTGGAAATTAAAAAAATCATTCTTAATTTGATTTGAAGTTACGTTTTCGTACAACAAAAAAAAAACTAGAGTTACTCCAAAAACATATCCCATAGCGCAATCTAGACTCAACACATTTTGTTGTATAACATAAATTGATGCCATTCTCTAAAAAATGATATTTTTGTCCTTACTGGTGCTAAAATTGTTACAAAAAATTTGTGTTTCTTTACGGGTATTTAACTAGTAAATTTTCTACCAATACCCCTATTATAAATACGTGTTACGCTCATGGTAGTAGCTGGGGTGCGACACCAATTAACATCTCGTGAATCATCCAAACGCAGTGCGCCCAATTAGTGAGTTTACCCACCGCGTTATATACACATTTCTTCTCCGAAAATAATTGTCTTAGTTTCGATTCGTCCCTTCTTCCCTTTTCTTGAAGGAATATTTATTTATTCGCCAACTAAAGCAACGATTATTTTATGCAAGTTTTGATTTAGATAAATAAATATTATATATAAGATAGGGTTGCAAAAAAATACCAACCGATAACTAGTAGGTATTAATGGAACCTGAGGTTAAATTTTTTAAGAAGACAAACAATACTGTGAAGCGGGTAGACCAATAATTATTTATATTGATGAGACTCAGGTTCATCTTTCGCATGCCCACAAAAATTATTTGTGTGATGAAGGCAACAAAGTGCTTCCAAAGCCTGAATCAAAAAGTATAATTTTTATAGGTCGTGCTAGTTAGGAATATGGTTTTATATCAAACGCATAACTAATTTTTAAGTCAAAAACTATCATGATGAAATGAACTATCAAAATAACAAAAAATTAACATTCTTTTACGACCTTTTTACGAATCAAATCGTCACCTTTACAGACACATTACATTCAAAACTTCCTGCTCCGTCAGGAATCATACAAACATCCTTTGCCAGTCCATTTTTTCCAAAGAAACTATTAACTACAAATACCATAGAATTACCGGTTATTTTTAGCTCTCACTGACATCAACACGTTCACACGGTTCCCACAATTAAAAAAAAATACTTCATGCTATGACATGAATCGTTAATGCGTTTATTTTAATTCACCACCACCCTTGAAAGATCGATGGTAAACTACCCAGAGTCGTAAAAATCACGACACGCGGTATGAAAAACGCGACCGCCGCCCGACCCTTAGGGCTCGTGGAGGCGAACAGGGGACAGAAGTGGGGACACGCGACGTACCCATTTAACCCTACCGCCCTGCTTGTAGTACCTGCACGTGGTGGCGACGGTGGGTGGCGTGACAAACCGGCCAGGTCACGCAAAAGGGCCAGTGCCGTTCGATATCCTTGTTGGAAACGTTAAATTACTGTAATTTTCTTTTACAGGCTTGGATTTAGAATAGGGCCAGGGTTTGACAGTCGGTAGAAGTAAGACACATACAGATAACTTTGATCGCGACATTTGTAACTCTCGAAATTGTAACGCTTCAAGTTTTTGTCACGAAAAGGGTGATTATTTCAGAAAATTTTATGTAGATCTCAAAAAATTCATGTCTAATAGCTTGAAGGTTAATTTTCTTACTGAAATTTTGGTCAGTTGGATCTATTTACGAAAGTACGGCCCTGCAGTTCTAAAATAAAATTTGAAATTTCTGAATATGTAATTCCAAAACAATTTGAAATAAAAATATGATATAACAAAATTATAATTTAAACGTATTATCGAAAAAAAATAATAATAATCAGTGGACAACGGCATCATTTTTATAAATAGAACATTATAAATCGTTTTTTTTACTTTTCTCAAAATAACAGTGCTTTACCTACAAATGAAACGTCTTGTAAATTTTTAGTAGGAGGTATGGTTTTCGAGATAATTGCAATTTTAGATATCTCTGTAGTAAAAAGCAAGACATTAGTGCACAAATTAATTAGTTGACTTTGAATATTGGAAGTCACATTGTTTCAAATAAATGACAGGCGAGCTATTTTTATACAGTTTCTGTTCCAAACCTAAATTAAGTCACATTTTCCTCAACTTGACCCAAAACAAACTGTATATTAGCAAAGTAATTAAACATACAATTATTCATGTAAAAACGTTTGGGGCAAAAACTATAAAAATATCTTATCTGTCGGTTATCTGAAACAATTTATCAATCAATCTATCATTAATTTATTTCTCTAATTATTTTGTGCATTAATGTTTTGCTTTTGAGTGTAAAGATATCAAAATTGCAGATATCTCGAAAATATTGTTATTTCCCTGCCCCCATATCCACACCACCGATTATTTTAGTGCTTTGTAGGGCCATAATTCTGTAAATTGGCCCATATTTATTACAGCATAATGCTTTGTGAGAACGAATTGTATATAAAAATGTCCTATACATTTCAGTTAAATACTCTGTACCCAAAAAAACTAATAGACTTTGAATTCACTCTATTACAGCTTTGATATTAAAGCAGAAAATCTTTGTTACATTATTTGGAAGCACTATTGTTTAAACTTTTTTTAAACAATTTTATGCGCAAATTTATTTTGCGTTTGTTGTAGATTCCTCAACATATACATAAACCGAATTCGATGTTTGTTGTGCACGAGGAGAGGAATGTAAATATTTACGTCTGTCCAGAGAACACGCTCCTACACATACTTTCCTGTTTGCAAACTAACCAGGACGAAAGCTGCAGTAGCGACTGCGATCGGAACCGCAGGGGCGATCGGAGCAGAATGCGACATTTTTTTAAACATAAATCGTCACTTCGGGGTGAATTTGTCTCCTGCAAATATTCCAGGAATATCAAAGGAATGGCAAATGGAAAAAAAATTACGATCACAATTTTCTGCAATAATTGCAGCATGTTGTCGTGTTTATATATTTTTTTAAATTGATGTTCAACTGTTTTTTCATTCCGATTTCGCAGGCCTTTTTACATTAAACTACTGTAAGAGCAACTGCTTGTGGTTCTCATTGTGTATGTGGGTATGAATTATATATATTTTATTTAATAAATGACTGGATTTGCCTTATGGCAGCCAAACGAGTAGAAAATGATTATTTTGAGTATTTTCAAAGTTCCAATATTATTTTCTTGATTATTTGTATGGAAAGCAAACTATACGAAACCAAGAGCCTCGATGTTCACTGTACCTTTAGCAGCATCGCCAAGAGGCGGTCGTGTAACGCAATCACGTCCACAAGTCGATCCACCAGCAGAATCCTTCGCCTGCCCCACTCTCCCCCAGCCATTCATATTACATGAGCATCATTATCGATCGGGACGCAATCCAAGCACACCGTCAGAATGGATGGGGTTCGTTCTAGTCCTGCGGGACCTCCCAGCCTCCCCCACGTCACGCGACAACGACGTAGACGAGGAAGTGTTCTAATTTTAAGAGTCATCTTGACACCCCGTGGGTCAGGGTGGGTCGCCAAGGTGCACGGCGATATCGCGCTCTGTACTATCGACCGCGGAGGAGAAACTGTTTCGACTCGGGAAGGACGTGGCGACGGGGGCGCATCTCGTGGGGGAGGGTGGCGTAAAGGGTGTCCGGTGAGACTGCAGGTGGTGGTTTTTGAAGTTATTGTTCGTTGTTAGAAAAATAATAGGCGTAAATATGATCTGTTTCAGGACAAACTACGTAATTCTTCGTAAAAACGCTTCAAACCTTTACAAAATGTCATTAGGTTAACTCAGATCAATTGTTGTCCCTTAAATGTATTGGCAATAAGGAAAGAAACAAAGAAAACATTCCGTTGTGTGACATTAAGCCGCTTTGCAATCGGTTCCAGGAGAAACATCATACTTGCGGAAGAAACAGTTTTTAATTAAAAGCTGATGCACAGGACCACGAGGAATCAAGGGCAATCCACGTAATATTATTTCGGCGCTCACCAAGGGTGTCGGGTTACCCCTTAAGGAAAGCGAGCTCATATCAGATTCCTCACTTGTTTGCGAGGGATGATTATTTCGTACCTCAACCTGAAACATAACTCCCCAGAAAGTTTCCAAAGCAATCAGAAACAAGCGAGAGAGGGATTCCGGGGATACATTGCCGGAATGATTGTGTCTTAATAACAATATGATGAAAGTCAGGAGCGGAGAAATCTCTTAAAAGTGTTGGTAAAATAAAGCGAGAGTAGGGAAAGTGAAGAACTACCTACGCATTGTGGAGATTTAAAATTTATAAATGTTATTTATAATTCTGGGTGCGAATCTCTCCGGTAGAGCAGCAAGAGGGGATACTCCTGACACTAGCGATTCTCTAATAATAGCACATTTTTCCCGTTTTCCTCGCAATCAAATTTTTTATAATGCATGGCATCCATTACGACTCTACCCTCCTCTGGACGCCAATGAAGAGATGACACCCGACAACAAAAATGGCTCAGAACACAGAAATGCTATCTACATATCTGATGTCCCTCGGGACAAGGAGGGCTTACCGTACCACGCCGCTCCCGTTTTATCTTTGGAAAGATACAAGCGAGATACGCCGCCCCCGTGGCGTTAAGTAAACAGATCTCCGTTTTTATCCGCGCCGTAAAATAAACCGGTTAAATTATGCATGGGCTTATACAGAACGTCCTCCAGGGGGACAGCCACTATAATAATTTTGATGTGCAGTATTTCTAATTTTATTATGAAGAATACTGGTTCTGCCGATATACAGGGTGTCTCACATTTAAATAGCAGGACTTCAGGAATCAGTAGAAGACCTCATTTTGAGTCTGAAAGTTCCTATATATATGGGTCCTAAAACGCTTCGTTTCTGAGATACAGGGCGTTCAATTTTATTTTTGTTTTATTTATTTATTTTTTAACTAAATAACCGCTGACAAAAAAAATCATCATGTTGCGGCGAAAGACTTAGTATTTGAGGGCAAATAATTTGACACAGAAAATCATCGCATATTAGTTCCAGTGGTGGAGATAGAGGGGTCTCTATGCATATTTTTATAAAAAAAAGTATAGCCGATTTGATATTTTGCAAATGTTTTCGAAAAATATGAAAGAGCATTCAATTTTACCCAGAAAAGGCCCTCTTGTCCAAAGTCGATAGGAGGTGGCGTTTTCAAGAAAAACCGAAAATACTGTTTAGAAGTCAAATAATAATTTTTAAACATTGTGTTACAACTAAATTAAATATGTAGTTCAAAAATTCGGTTAAAATTGTTTTTAATTAATTAAATGAAAATAAATACAAAAATAAATAACGAAAACCATATTACATCAAAGCAAATGTTCGAAATGTAAACCATTTTCTTCGATACATAACTGACACCGACGCTGAATAGAACGTCTCATTTGAATTAAGTTATTGTCTCTGATTTCACTGCATGCGTTCCGAATCCGACGAATAAGTTCATCCCTTGTGTCCACAGTAGTGGTATAAACTCTCT
>NW_019416384.1:742979-743565 GCF_000390285.2 Anoplophora glabripennis | reverse complement strand
ATATATTTTCATCGTTTAGATCCTAAGCTACTTAACATTTTGCGCCTGTTAGCCGTAGTCGTACATTATTCAACATATTAACATAAAACAAAATCGTACGTGTGGGGTAAACCTTTAACTTTTCATTTTCGAGTGCGAGCTCCGCTCTTCGGCGCTTGTATACTATTAGAAATATGCAACAGTAAATTTAAACAATTGTTTACTTAAAGTTAAAGGTTTACCCCACACGTACGTTTTTGTTTTATGTTGAAATGTTGAATAATGTACGAGTATGGCTAACATGCGCAAAATGTTAAATAGCTTAGGATCTAAACGATGAAAAAATATATTTTTTTAAATTGTAGGTAATTATGCTGGCTAATCTACCGTAATGGAATAATTTATAAATATACATAAATATACGTCCAAAAATTAAAAAAATGGTGACGTATAGAACTAGGGTGACGTATAAAACCTTACCAAAACTGCAAAAATGAAGATACTTGAATTTTGCAAATTGCTTTTGGTTTCTGCATATTTACACTATGTGTGTACCAAATTTCAAGTGTCAGCAAAGCTTCGAACAAATTTGGCAAAGTTTCGAGTT
>NW_019416384.1:737175-742533 GCF_000390285.2 Anoplophora glabripennis | reverse complement strand
ATTTGACTTCTAAACAGTATTTTCGGTTTTTCTTGAAAACGCCACCTCCTATCGACTTTGGACAAGAGGGTCTTTTCTGGGTAAAATTGAATGCTCTTTCATATTTTTCGAAAACATTTGCAAAATATCAAATCGGCTATACTTTTTTTTATAAAAATATGCATAGAGACCCCTCTATCTCCACCACTGGAACTAATATGCGATGATTTTCTGTGTCAAATTATTTGCCCTTAAATACTAAGTCTTTCGCCGCAACATGATGATTTTTTTTGTCAGCGGTTATTTAGTTAAAAAATAAATAAATAAAACAAAAATAAAATTGAACGCCCTGTATCTCAGAAACGAAGCGTTTTAGGACCCATATATATAGGAACTTTTAGACTCAAAATGGGGTCTTCTACTGATTCCTGAAGTCCTGCTATTTAAATGTGAGACACCCTGTATAAATGGTTTCTGTCATCTTTCAAATAAGATAACATATATTCAAAGATGTGCGTCATAGCAAAACTTTAAAAATTGCATCAAAACTTGACTATCATACTATAAAAATTTGTATTTGTAAGATGAACTGAACACGGGTATGCTTTGTTAACTAAATTAGACATACTAAAATAAAATACCACGTAAAAACCTTTTTTTTTGAATTTTGAAATATCCTACAACTTATACAGCTGAACGAAAAATATTTTTCTTGCCCAAAGAATAAATTGAACTGGAGAAGTTTCCGTTCGAGGGCGGAAGAAGTATTTCTATTATTTTTTGCGGCCGCAAAAAATCGGATAGAACTCCTCTGGGGAAGGAAAAACCGCTTTGTGTTTTTCTCGAGGATGCTCCACTCTAGACCACTCCACTGCCTTGCGTCATACCCTCGAAATGTAGGATTCGATTATACTGATCAGCCTCGGTTCGGAATTGGTTTTAAATCAAATTGTTCGACATGCTCTACTATTTAGTACGAATTTCTACCCGACTTAACCTTAAGCGCAGTTTGCAATACCTTGGTTCTAGTTTCGTCAGTAATATTTCCAGATTTTATCTTGCTTAATTTTTTATTTAATAATTTAATAGACGTAACGTCTATGCCATTCTACATAATATTTCCTGGCCTCAAAAGTTTGTAGTTAATTTAGTAAATGAGGAAAACCTCTCCATTACTCTGCCCAATCCCCGCTGAACAGCACAAAAAGTTAATTAAAACCGCACCGAAAGCTCCGATGTAATTAAAGCTTTGTTATTATTTCCATTGCCTCCTGCTACATTTTCTTCTTTGTATACTGCTTGGAATCATCTGTTTAATTTGAATTAAAAACTGTTTTTTTTTTTAGGTAGAACAACGAACAACGAGAGAGCTGCACATTCGAACAATGGTTGGAACATTTCTTTTAAAATAACAATTAGAGCAAGGCAAACAGTCTAAAAATTGTGTTTTAATTTCCTTCAATTTTATAAAATACAATTATCATACATACATTCACAGACACTCAGAGCTAGTTTATCTAGAAAAGTTTATATTACACATGTTTCGTTACTAGCTTTTGTAAGTTTGCTCAAAAGTACAAGCAGAAATGAGCTTATTAGAGTTTATTAGTTTATTTATTTTAATTTTACACCATTTACAACTTTAAAAGTCTTTTTATTCAGGGAGGACGCACTTAACCATACGAGGTGTTCACTTTGTGAAAAGGTATAAAATATTTCCATTCAGTTTACGTGTCTGCTTGTTAGACGTCAGGTGGCACAACAAAGCAAGATCTCTTGGATTTTCCCGAACCGGAAACTAGAAAGTAATCAATTTTCGTGAAAGTAAAACGCATTTGTCGATATAATGTGTTCCATTAGCAGTACCATTAACAGGAACCCTTATAAAATTAAGTCCCAGAGGTGTCGACAACAAAAGAAAAATATCGCTACGAATTATGGGTATACGGTGTTAAATTTATTTTTTCCTAAGGAATTTGTTAGTGTCTCCAAAAATAATGATGGTCAGAGCTGGTCACGTGTCCCCCTTAGGGGAGGCCGCGACGCCCTGCACATCGTTACTAATTAACCTCGAAGGCATCGCGTTGCCAATTCCAAATTACTCATCACCGCTCACCGCTGTATCATTTATCAGTATATCCTTCCGTCTGTCTGCCCCATTGTGCGTCCATTGATGGGAGCGTACACCGGTGGACCGTTAATTTAAATAAATGGTGCAGGCGCCGGGCAAGAATCCTGAAAGGACCCTAATTGGGCTCGAATAGGCAGCAGGGGCAGCGGCGCGGGTAGCAATTTTTAACGGGAAATATGGTGTTACGGGGTGCAATTCGATGGAACATCTATTATTTCGTTTTTATGAGATAATTTTCAAACATTTGTTTTATATACTCAGGCACACGTTCGTACTGTTCTAATATTTTCCACATTTTCGCCCCCACGCTGACACGCCACTGGCACACGTGACTGGGTGAATGCAAATGTCGACAGTTAATAAATCATAATTATTGTAATAACAGGAAGCTATTTTAATGCTGTACGGGATGATTATTGGGCGTAATTTTATTTTCATATGTAGAATTTGATGGATTTATTATTGCTCGTACGCAAATTTTGTTATTGTATTTCCTAAGCTCAAAATAACATACGTATGTATTTTCCTCTTATTTATTGGGGGTTCAGCTAGTTCTTTTATATTTTTCTTTTAACATATTTTTTAATCATACCAAAAAAATGTGTATCGTGATGTGTGATTTCAATTAGACTGTTGATGTAAATTGGAAATAAAAGCGACTTAAGCGCAGAACCCTGAGGAATGTTCGAGACAAAACAATGAAATAATTTGATGAACAACCCCTTAAGGTAGATATACCGAAACAATAAGCTTTAAAGTAAGTAGAAATATATTAATAAAAAGTAGGTACGTTTTTTAGAAGTACAGTAGAGGATATTATTGTTTGAAATAGTCGTCAGTACGACGCGACGTAAAGACAATTTTTGACATTTTTTTGACCACTATGACAAAAAATTAGTTTTAACCTTATATCGCGGAATTCGTCTTTAGAAGGGCTATCTATTTATACTATAAAATCTAGAGCGTCCTATTAAAAAAAAGGTCTGTCAAACATGGATAAAAAAATAGAAAATATTGCAGAAAACTTTCTATTTACCTGTTTAGAGCGATTTTTTTAAATTTGAACTGGAAAAAAATATGCATTTTGTTCCATCATTTTGGTACACAATGTAGGTATAGATGTTTGCAAATAAAATGTTATTAATTTAAGGGAATTGCCACGAATTCCGAATTCATTTTTAACTTTGTGTGTGTTTAACAAGATCAAGGGATACAGAATCAATATTTTCTGAAAGTCAGTATTACACCAGGAAAATTAGCGAAAATAAAAGAGAAACTCGAAAAAAGTCCTATCCGCGAGATTACTGTAAAATTGTCTGCTCTCATAAAAATAGAAAACATTTTAAATTTTAAATTGTTGTATTATATTACCATTATATCTATTATTGAAAATGGTTGTGATTAATATTTTTTTTATTAATTTTGATTATGTTGCAAATTTTTTTTTTATAAAATTAGTATCTAATAAATATAATAAAAAAACTTTATATATTAAAATTTCAAGAAGTTAAAATTGTAATTTTATCGACCGCATTGTTTTTATTAACATTTTTTAATTTTGAGAACTTTGCAATAAATTCAAATGCTTTTTATTCTTTTTTAAATCTTTTAACAATAGTTACAAGTTGTCTGTGAGTTACTTTTCGCTAAAATTGATGGTTTTCCCTGCAAAGTGAAAAAACTGTTTTCTCACTTATTTGTTTAAATAGAAAAATTTTTTGACTCACGAGATGAGAAATGTTGTTTTATGTTCCTTTAGGCAATTTTACAATAATATCGCGGATAGGAATTCTTTCGAGTTTCTCTTTTTTTCTCGCTAATTTTCCTGGTCTATAATGCTTAGCTGTGGGTATTTGAATAAGAGGTTGAAAAAATGCATTGAAGGCACAGAATCTGTTGTAGTTCATTATGTAATTACTTATTTTTGTAGTCCTATACCCAATAAATTTTTACTCTCTTTTTTTATTACTGTGTTTATATTAATCCTTATAGTTTTCTTATTTCACAGGCTACTTCGACACAAATAGTTGTTTAATTCAATTCTGGCGTACAGTTTCTTAAATCTGAATCTTGTGTAATACAAAAGCAATTGAATTTAGCGATTTTTTTCTCACCTGAAATTCAACCAGAAAATTTCCAGGAATCCTGGATGAGAAATACTTTTCGCAACACCAAAGTTTTACTATCCACTCTGCTACTACGGATGAGGTAACTGGGCCATTTGCGTAGCATCCAGCAAAAATACTCCAAAGTTTCCAAAGCCTTCCATCCCGAAAACTTTCGCAATAAAAAAGAAATTTCCCTTTCGGTATTTTTTTATAAAACCTGTAAAAAGTAGAAAGTATTATGTTGGAACACCGTTTTTAAATCAGTTTCCTCTCTCAGGCAAGGTAACAGATACGACGCAAAAGCCCTTCTCGGTTTCTGCGAGCCGTAGTTTCGCGCCCCCTAACGTCCCGTGTTTCGGTGATGAAGCTCATAAAATTTAAAGTGCTGAATAAATGCAACATTTTGCTTCCTTTCCAGTTACATCGGAGTGTTTTAGTAACATAGGAAGCTATTTTATTGTTTACTTCTCTTCACTTTGAACTATGTAGCATATTTACTATAGGCTGACGGTTGTGAAATTGTAATACTTTTTCTATAGAAAAATATTTTTTTTATCCTGCCTAAAAATAGTAGTTATTTACACCATATAGGAGGTAAGTATTATTTACCAGTTGAGTACGATTTTGCGCCCGAGCGGAGCGAGGGCTAGCAATAGAGTTCGAGACTGGAAAATTACACTTAACTGCTGCGTGGGGTATAATATTTTATCTGCTTCCACAATTCTTTATGGTTCATGAATTAAAAATTAGGTTTTATTTTTTGGCATTTCTTAATCAATTCATTTTGACACTATTCGAAGTTTTGCAAAGTAGCCTATTGGTTGTGGATTTTGTCGTTTCTAAGGTGTTTACAAACAAAATTACATAAACTAGGCCTATGCATAAAAGTTGCAATTTTGTTGGTTTTGAATAATTATTATTTCAAAATGAGTGTTTTTCAAATAGAAAGTACAGCAAATGTGCCTGCGGATTTTTATTGCCCGAGAACTTGTGCCCAAAAATATGTGATCGTCATAAGGAATACCTACGTTGTGTACATCTATTTTTAATTGACCGAAAGGCGCTGGCTACTAACTTTAAAAAGGGGAAGTATGGTTTAATTTTATAAAACAAAAGCAGAGTAAATACACCTAACTTTAT
>NW_019416384.1:590474-735711 GCF_000390285.2 Anoplophora glabripennis | reverse complement strand
TAAGCATTTTTTCGTACAAAGTCATCCCGCTGAGTTATTTAAAGAAAACTACTAAAAAAATTTTTTTTCGCGATTAAATTGTTAATAACTTTTTTTCCTGATAAAATACTTTGTCAGCAAATTAGCCTGTCATTGTACTCATCATTTAAAGTAGACCTGTGTAGTTATTTCCGGGTTATCAAGGTTTGACACACGCCGAAGCTCTACCAACTGTAGTACTGTCAGTTTAGAGAAAGTATAGAGCTGTAAAGTATTTTCCATGGTAATGATTTATACATTCGTGAAAAAACTGTTTAAATAGGAAAGTTAGCTAATAAAAGTTTTTGACTCACGAAGATGAGAGATGTCTTGTATTATGTTCCTTTTTAGACAATTTTACAATAATCTCGCGGATAGGACTTTTTTCGAGTAAAAATCTTATATGCTTGGCCTATATTATGTAAAATCTACTTTAAGGTGTGAGATATAAAGGAGTGACATTATTAAAATACTAGAAATTGATCTGTTTTATAAAACTATCCAACTGTACACTGTTTTGTGTTATGTATTCCAACAGCCTTGTTTATTATAAAACAAGGAGAATAATAATTCCTTTTTTTTTGTTTATACATGTCAAATTGGCACTGTCAACAACGGCCAATAGTAGAGACTACCCCCTTAAATGTAAATCTACAACATATTGGATTTAATATGAAACATAAATTGTTTATATCTACAAAAATAATACGCATGATTGTACATTCGTCTACAAGAATTTTTTTTATGTAAATTCCCATAAACTAAGCGTACCGAAATAGAACAAAATTGTAACAAAACCCAGGCACGTTAAACAATTTAGTTAGGATCCAACTCCGACCTCTGTAATTTCAATTAAAATCATAAAACAACGTGCAATTAAAACTTCTAAAATCAGCGAGTCCAATTACTGAAGCAGGGGGGTATTCTCCACCTCGCCGACTTCCAAAATACGCCTTGAATTAACCACGGATCCGTAGAGGTCACGGTGCGCCAGGTAGGCCTCGTGGAGGGTGACCTAGACGATCAATACCCGGCGTCGACGTCGACCCGTGCTGCACACCTGACACGTAGCGTCCCTCATTTCCATCACGAACTAGAAAATCGGCTACGGCGCTCACTCTGTGGGGTCAACGGGACTTTTAAAAGTTCCAAGTATTTGTTATTAAATTCTAAACTCTCATAGTCATAATTTTACGCAAAAAATGTTATTTGATTTTTTTATACAAAGTTTCAAGGGTGATTGTGCTTCGAAGTGCCGGTTTTTCCTAGAAATTTACTTCTACCAACCCTGCAGTGTTCAAAATAGTTTTATTTTTTCCACAACAATATTTATTATTATTATTATTACATTATTGATATCTCTTTGATCCTACAAAATATTTATATCCGATGAAACGACTACAAACACAAACACTGGAAGAGTACCTCGTCGTTAATGTTCGGCCCCACTTTCCCGGGTGACTAACACTTACGCACACATACAACTTTTTAATATTTAATTGGCAGTTATCGTGGAGGACCCCGTCGGTATTAATAATAAATTATATTCCATTTACCCGCTTCCTGCAGGTAGACAAAGCGGCCCTCCTAAGCAGGGGAGGGCCGCAACGAACCGGCAATATAATGGGGTAGTGAGTCATTAAATAAATAGGCGCAGTCCGTAAATAAGAAAACTCTGGCGGCGGTACATCAAATACTTCCGACGGAATCGAAGGTGCGTGAGAGTGCGTCGGCGAGAGGAACACAGAAGTACTTTTGTTAATAATCCGTACAGGCGTAAATGTAGGCTTAATGGTGAAAAAGACACGCCAAGAAGCAATTACTTTACTTTGCTAGAGGGAAAAATATTGTCTTGGATCAATAATATATACTTTTTTCTGTGTACAAATGAGTAAAGTTCTTCAATAAAGCAAAATTTTCATATTCTGTAAATTTTTCATTTCAAAAAATACTTTTCTTGGAAATTTTTCGGTTTAAATATAAGAATCTACACAAATAATTGCATTTTTACGAAGTATCGGATATTTACAAACAAATGCTTAAATATTGTGAAAATTCGCTACTTTTAAGCCACATTTTTAGAGATTCTTTATAAGAAACACCATATACAATCGTCAACATCACAATCCCGAACTTGACAATTCTCCGACACTCGTAAATCTCTCCGCCAGAAAGTTCCGAGTCGGCCGGCGAAAAAATAATACCTCCGAGCCCGGGAAGATCCCGGCAACGTTTATTTTAAGGGTGACTACAAAGTATGAATTACATAAATGCATCTCACCCCCACATTCCGAGGGTATAAACCCTCCCGACGAGGGGCCTGTGAGAAATAATCTCCTGTAGCAGGTGTCTGCGGTGGTGTGGCTGACGAATTTTGCCCCCGTCGCCACCTCGGCTTCGCTTATTTATAGCACTCGCCGCTATACGCTCGAAGAAGTTCGCTTTGCAACAAAGACTGCAAACTCAAAGGAATTACAAGTTCTATCCTACTTTCTTGGCGTAGAATACGCTTAAATAAACCGCACTGGTTCACCTACGTCAGTGTAAAGTCAAGGCGAAGGCGGAAAATTAAATTATTACAGTAAAACCATCAGATAGAGTTCCCAATAATGGCAGCACAGATGCGGAATTCTTACGTAGTTAATAAAAGTAAAAGGGTAGATGAGAAAATATGGTTCTGGAGATGCCAGGCAGGTTCCGATCGTCGGGGGGGCGAAGCCAGGGGCGGGGTGAGCTCCAGGATGAGCCTCGAAAGTGATTTAGTGTCAGACGTAATAAAGTGAAGCCTAGCCTTGAATGGCATCACATACGTACAAAGAGAAGTTGTACAAAAAGTCGGTAATCTAATCAATGTTCGGCTCCTGACGATGCGGACGAGATGGCAAGAGAAAATAGGGTGAAAAATGTGCTGCCGAGGCACTATCTATTAGAAAAGTAATACACTGGAAGAAATTCTGAATGAATTTTAAATTAAAAAAGATCCAAAAATATTTTTGGCTTATATTGCAAGTAAGTAAAGTTACAACACATTTGTGACGTCTAAATGTTTGCAAACTAAGAAAATAACTGATTTTCCTCGAAACGAAACATTTGGCCCCGCTAACCAGTTACTTCGAGTGGGTCGTTAGAGTGTCTCTCCGATCCAGTGTAAATAATGGCTGAAAACAAATTGGTTTATTGAAAGAAAATAATGATGTAGCGTAATAGTTGAAAAATTGGGGAGAGCAAATTGGGTTCACGGTTCGTTACGGGTAGGAAACGACTGCCTGGGGCCCCCACGTCGAACACCTTGACGGATGCGGGGACTTCGATGGGGCGGCGCTGCTGGAATCGATTGCTGACTCTGCCCCTGAGCACGATGTTGCTTTCCAGAGAAATAATCTCTGACGTAACTGAACGTCCTTGTGTTTATTATTTCGCAACTAATTTCTATTAGATTAGATGAAACAGTAGATCTTTGATTTTTGAAGTGTGATTATGGACTTAAGAAACAAACCAGGTCAACAATAAAACATTGTAGGATGTTATAAGAAATAAAAAATAACTTGTTCGTAGTCAGTCTGAAGATAATGGTATTTGGTGATCATGAGCCCCTGTTTGAGCATATCCTTGAAGTGTAGGCTCCAAGAAGTAATTTTTATGACAAAAAAACAATATTATGGTGGCTTACATATCCTATCCAAAATGAACCTTGAAAATGAGTCCTTGATTGGTTGTGCAAACGATTCTTCTTAAATTGTATATTTCATAACAAATAAAATATATTGTCCTTTTTAAATGGTGTTTCAACTTTTTACTATAATTAATATTTTCCTTCGTATCATATGTTTTGTTGATATTGGGCTTCATGGATTGTAAATACACACGTCCAGCGACGTGAGGAATAACCAAAACAACGATATGTTGTTCAGAGCACGCACCCTGTTAGCATAGGAATTATATTAGCATTTCGATACTGCATATTTGCCATATCGATTTTTACGTTAATTGGGTTAATATACACGCACACACAAATTTTATGATATTCTCGTACCATATGTTAGGATAGGCACTCAAAAATACTAAACTGGGATATTTTAGTCCTTATATTCAAACACTTAATAAAACGAGTCTTAACTAAATCCGTCTACATCGTACCAACTCACAAACGCGTATATCCATTCTCTGGCAACGTTAACATTTTTAGTTTTTTCTTAAAAAAATAAACATCCCGCGTCCGGGGCTGTCTAGTTGCCTTGGAGCCGCAACCTGCTGACCCAGCACTCTTACACATATACGTTTGTAATAATGCCTCTATTTTAGAAGAAGACACTGACATTCGTCCGGAGACATTTTTCCTAAGTTTATCTAGATTTTTTAATTATTATTAAATTTAAATAAGAATATACTGAGATGTGAAACTAACTGTTGATCGCAGGAGTGAAGAAAGCACATGAAATTAAATTAAACTTACAATAAAGACTATTTTTCGTCATAAAAACTGCCCCATCTCGCGAGAGGGCTCGCTTCACAAAAGATGAAATACAGCGATCTGCATGTGCATGTATATTAATTAATCCGAAATGCAAATTCGGTCGGATGCCATTGTGGCACTGCACCGGGGGGGAGCGACCCTCTGTGAACCCGCTGGTGGTCTAATACACCCCTGCTACAATGGGATGTAGCCCCGGTATGACACAACGGCTTATATCGCCCCGATAATGTTAATACAAACTTCGGTCGCGCAGATAAACACCGCCTAATTAAGCAAAGGGATCGGGAGATGGATTCGGAATTATTTTTAGTACGTTTTTGGGGTCAGTATTTTAGGAGAATTAGAAAAAATATATATTTTTTGACAAAAAGACCAACCTTTCTGTTCAATAATTGAACCAACCTTTCTTTGATTCAGTTTGTAGCTATACCTGTGTAGTTTTTATGGAGTTGTCACCTTTTTGAAAATCAAGATGTCACGGAACTCAAAATTGCTTTAATATATTTTGATAACTGATAATTTTTAACTCGAAATTTAAGACTTTTAGGAATTTTTTTTTATGGATCTTTGATTAGCCAAAAACAGTTTATAAAACAACCCCTAACTGATTCTTTTGGCACCAAGATTTCTTTAATAGATTTTTTATTTCGGCGGAGCGGTATCAGACGGCAGCGCGCCGAAAACGACCCGCTGTGAATTGGAATTACGTTCGAACAATGACAGAGGAAATTTCAATGCGACTTGTACGCTTGATTAGAGTGTGGGAAGGCTGAGTGTCAAGTGCAGGTGGCGGTAGCGGCGATACAGTACGGTTTTGTTAGTGAAATGTTAATAATGGGCCCGGCAGGATAATACGAATGTAAGGGGGTGCGCTGAAAAGGCATACACAAAGTTGAGCTTCGGTTATTGAGGAGAAAGCACGGTTATTGAATCCGTTAAATGAACGATAGACCTATTTCAGTTATAAAAGCCCAGTTTTAATGAAGGAATGTCGAGAAATTATTAGAATGTTTTAAATATGTTTGAATGTTTGAATGATCGGGCAGCAAAACTTCTAATTGTAAGCCTGTTCCCGGAAAACTGCTTTAGAAAACACATCAGTCAGTTTTATTATTTTATTAATAACTTCCCGGCAATGCTTTGTGTACTAGTCATCATTCGATATACATGGTATACAGTAATTATGTACTTTGCCAAATTTGCCAAGTGGTAGATTCAACGTCACAAATCAGAAAACAGTTCCTTATGTTTCGAGAAACAGGGTGTTGAGATGAGATTTAAAAGAAATAGTTGGTACACAATCTGTCAACCATTGGCGGAGATACTGGGAGGGAAATCCTAGAATTTCGACGACACTGAATATTTTCGGTTGGTGTTTCTAAGAAAGTAGATATTAAGGCCAAAAATAAGCCGTATCCACAGCAATTTTTAATTTTTCGAACAAAATGAAAGATAAAATAAAATGAAAGATAAATGGACTTATTCAAAATATTTAGAGGCCTCGAAATTTTAGGGTAACGGTCTTTTTCAGCGTTTCCTGTACTTGTGTACCAACTCAGCAAAATTTTGGCTTCATCGAACTGGGTCACTTAGTTTAAAAGACATTTAACGATTTTATATTAAAATTTGGGAAAATACCACTACCTTACCTCGACGTCAGCCGCTGTCGAATTTGTGTGCACCAGGGACGCACCGGAGAGGAGCTTTTTGGGCAACGACAGCAGAGATTCTCGCCATCCTGGAAAAAAAAGAAATAAACAAATTCAGCATTGTACTCTATAATTTCGCGTCACATTTCCGAACTTGCCATAAATTTAGCAAGTTTATTTATGAGCCTCTATTATAGAGAATCAATAAATTCTTCCTATTTCTATATCCAGACTTGGATATCATTCCCTAAAGTCCTAGAGTAATTCAAGCGCGACCTTTTGCCCTGTTGTTTAGCCTCAACATCCTAATGATTTATTTCGTGAACTTCTGTCCTTTGCAACAAAGGTCGCGGTAATATCACAGCGAAAAGGGCACAAAGGGGATTATCTGTGGCTCGTATTTTATAATAACAGCGACAACATAATCCGAATGGAAGCACTCGAGTCAGAAAATGTATATTATAAACGTTGTATTATTTATCATTTATGTTAACCCCATGGGGACACTTCAAGTGTGTAGAATTTGCTTCACATTCTAATAGCTGTTATTAAAATAATCAAAATTCTACATAAGATACCGAATAAACCTCGTAGTTTTCACTTTCAGGACGGGATTATTAATATAGAGGACGCGACAGGTCCTAATAAATGTCACTGGAGTTATAAATTAACCACGCTAGGAGCAGGACTGTCATTTAACAGCAATTAACTCCCCGCAGGATTAACATGATTACGGCGCTAGTTAAAATAGCGCAGCTGTCTGTAAGACAAGCGATCCAGAAGGTCGTCAATTAACGCTTTAGGTTGAGAATACGTCGGAATATCGGCCCTAAATAATACTAAAAATACTTATTTTTCAACATTTTACTTTTAGACTAGGCGGTATCTGTTTTGGTTTGGGTGAATCATATATCCACGGAGACTTTTGGCTTTTTGGCTTTCAAATATCACTAGAAATGAAAATTTTTCTATGCGCATAAAAAAAACGTGGGCTTAACTTTTGGCGGCACAATATGTAATTCGAATTTTGAATATTTTGTGACATCAAAGAACGCCTACTGTTATTTGAATCTACTTTTTACGCTTTGGTAAAGAAAAGTCCATTTCTCTTAAATTAAAATCCTTCTTCTTCGCCCCCAAGCCACCGTCCTTGTCCGTAAACCCCCCATCGGCAGTTTTTGTCCAGAAATTCCTCGTTAAACGAAGTCGACGCCCGCCGCTCCCACACATTACAATAAAAACTTAATAGACCCGGCCGAAATTCGCCTCAGACCACGGAGAATCGTCAGCACTTCCCGCCCCAAACCGGTCAAGTCTGCTCGTCTCCGTGATGTATCCGGCTAATCTTGCGCCCCCATCCCGGCACCCCAACGGCACCGCTTGATTGCTTTGTCAGGTTGTTTTATTGTCGCGGGCTCATCGCCGCGCCGCGCGTCATTTGTTTCTCTTCGGGACCCCTCACGTAGCTCGGGATACATAAAACCGGAACGAGTCTATTTGGCGAGGAGAGAGGTGGGTGTCTGGGAAAGTTTACGGGTATTTTGGCAGACACGCCGTTGTAATGGTAATTGACGGCACAGTAAAAAGACAGAAAATAGAAATATAGTTTAGCAGCAGGTATATATCGCGCCACTGGACAAGGTAGTGTGCTCATCAAGCATCGTAAAACTAACTTATCATGAGATTCGTAAGGAATCTTTTTACACGAATGCAAATGTCCCGGAAATCATAATAGAGGGTACCTCAAAAAAGTTCAGGGTCTCGCTCGCGTTCATTTTTCACGTGAAACCCAGATTGGGATCAAGAAAAACAACCGTCGCGTTTAATATAATGGATCCTGTTCGTCGCTCACCCGTGTAAGCCTCTATTTTAGCAAATTCGTTCCAGCAAATTGAGGAGAACGACACGATTACTTATTTTTGCGACATTTGCATCGGCCCGAGTTAAATGGGAGGATTTGCGGGGATTTCTCAAATTGCCGGGGGCTAATACAAATTGGCCCGGAAAAATTATACGGGCTTCCCAGCAAATAGACGTATTTTCTTCCCTTCTTTTCCGGGCAATGCGTCATGGCAGGCAAATTATGAAACGTATATAGTTTTTACGGTAGAAATGTAATAAATGTTACTACAAACAAGATTAACAGCAAGGTAAAATATATTTTCCTTAGCTTTTTTCTTTTCGCGGCGCAATTTGGATTTGAGAAAAGGTAAAATGAGGCGCCTGCGGGGAAGAAAAGCAGAAACAATCCGGGTATACGCTATTAATTTACTCCGGGAGCGTGGAATTCGATATATTTTGGTTAAGAATAAGTCCTGGCAAGATCGCCGGGAGTAGAAAGGGATTTGTTGGGGATAAAGCCGCGCCAGAAATTGGCTTCCGAACAAGGGTAAGTTAAGGTGCGACGGTTCAGATCGATAGCGGGGGCCCGCAGCTTGGTTTGAAAGAATCGAGCCTTACGTATTTGACCAGTCACGAAGTACACACGAATGAATTTATTAATAATTGAGCTGAACATTTTCGAAAAAGGATTCAGAATATTTTGTTTCTTTGTCGATAATATTTTATTTATATAAAAGACACTGTTACATCGAAATAAATTTTGTTCTTTCAAGTATTTTTTGAGAAATATACAGATTGCGTTCATTCTAGCAACCCACGCAGACCTCGGCAATTTTAACAACCTCTATCTCGAAAATGAAGACTTTCTAGACATTTGTTAACGTTTACAGCAACTCTTTGTTGACTTTTAATTCCGAGTTTAATTCTTTTTTAAAATTTCGTTAAGTTACACATTTTAGTTACCTACATAAGTTCAAAATGTATTTGCAAAATTCTTCAAACAAATAAAATGAATAGACAATGCCCAATAGCAAATTCAAATCTGGTAAGGACCAATAATAATTGAATTAATTCACCGAAGTAGGTACTGTCGGATTGTTCACAATTTGCAAACTTGTGCAGTTTTTTAGCTTCTATCTATAATCACAGTTGGTGTTGATCCGTTATTTCAGTCATTTCACATTGTCACTCACGCTCGTTGTTACATTATAGACCAGGGTCAACGAGAATATAGAATTATACTCTTTGCCAGGGTCGATAATTTTTGAAACCGAAAAAAATTATAGTAGGATGAAACCCATTGGAAAAGAAAGAGAATATAACAGAAATGAAAGGAAAAATAATTTACGGGCGATCTGAGGTCGGGAAGGGGAAGGGGGTGAGTTTTTAAGGGTAAAAAACGGTTTCCCTTGATTTCCGGAAAAACTACAAGTCTTATGGAAAAAAGTTAAATGGCAAAGTTGTAGGTAATAAAAAGATCTACAACTTTTGTATTTACACTTTTTTCACATAACCTCAAAATTTATGTGAAAAATTCAAATAACCAAGTTTTTGGTTTTTAATTTTTATCTTTTAAAAAAAAATTTTTTTTTCACGAAATTTGGTGAAAACTTACCTATTTATGTCCCAAACACGCTGTAATTTTTTTGATTTGAAATATTTATTTTTTCACCTTATTTTTACTTAATATCGAAAAAGCACCCTAATTTTCAATCGAAAATTCTCACGTCAAAATATCTGCTTTTTTAAAAACGTCGGTGGGCTTTTTCTTCGTTGAAATCTCTACTTTCTGATGGTGTAAAAAAAAATATACATTACTATGGTAAGTTTTCTCAGGAAATGCAAAGAAACGAAAGAAGATTCTACAACTTTCTCAAAATATTGTAGATGTCTTATTAAATATTAACTTTATTAACTTATTTGGTTGTTAATTATAATAGTATATTTCGACTTGTAATTTTTTTGTTTATCAATGTAACATGGAATCTTACGTTTTTCGAGTAATTAAAGTGTAAATTTTAATAAATAGCTCAAAATTGTACATAATGATTAGAAAAAAATTTTCGGATTCTAGTTCGTTTCTTTGCATTTCCTGAGAAAACTTACCATAGTAATGTATATATTTTTTTACACCATCAGAAAGTAGAGATTTCAACGAAGAAAAAGCCCACCGACGTTTTTAAAAAAGCAGATATTTTGACGTGAGAATTTTCGATTGAAAATTAGGGTGCTTTTTCGATATTAAGTAAAAATAAGGTGAAAAAATAAATATTTCAAATCAAAAAAATTACAGCGTGTTTGGGACATAAATAGGTAAGTTTTCACCAAATTTCGTGAAAAAAAAATTTTTTTGTAAAAGATAAAAATAAAAAACCAAAAACATGGTTATTTAAATTTTTCACATAAATTTTGAGGTTATGTGAAAAAAGTGTAAATACAAAAGTTGTAGATCTTTTTGTTACCTACAACTTTGCCATTTAACTTTTTTCCATAAGACTTGTAGTTTTTCCGGAAATCAAGGGAAACCGTTTTTTACCCTTAAAAACTCACCCCCTTCCCCTTCCCGACCACAGATCGCCCGTAAATTATTTTTCCTTTCATTTCTGTTATATTCTCTTCATTTTGCAATGGGTTTCATCCTACTATATTTTTTTTCACTTTTTACAATTCTTGAAGGCTTAAACACTGATCTATTATACAGATTTTAGACTGAGGACTCAGGGTTTTATTTTCTAATCCTAGTTTCGTTTAATCTTAGATCTTATCTTATAAACCAAGTTGTACTAATGCATATTATTCAAACACGACCAAGATATAAAGATGCTCATGAGCAGAACTCACAAATTGTATTATTGTGTTACTTTATAGGTTATGAAACGTCCTACCTTACTATCTTACAAATCCTCCAGCTATGGATTTTATATCAATCTGAGGGATTCAGTTGATGTGTGGGCACTCTTCGTTCGTCCCATAATAAGCGTGGGTTCCACTCCTGTTTCCAGCTAGTACCTAATCGAAGCAGGCACTGGATGACACAAATAATATTCCAACATTCGAACACCAACAATCGGATCCACTGTTATAATAGTTAACGGCTCACTAAAGTAAACTTTTCACTACTTAACAACAATGACAACCACAAATATCACGCCAAAAGACCTTTATTAATAACTTTTTTGTTAACCACACATTAATATCGCCTGCCAATCCTGCCATCTCGGTCACTGGGTCACTGACCGCTTGCCACCTCTCTCCCTCCTTTCCCTTAGATCAGGGTTGTCAGATGATACACAAGAATTTTTCGACCAATCGAAAGGCTTGAAATTAAGATTTGCAGCGCTCGCTCGGTCGTTGTGCCAACTAATCTCCGATACTTATTGTTAGATTTGTTTGGAAGTGTTGTGTTTGTTGCATTATTCTAATATTTTTCTATATCTTTTAAAAATTGTTAGTGAACCAAAAAGTTTTTGGTGTAACGTTTTATAATGCTTACAGTTTACAGTTTAGTTGTACCTACTGAAATTCTGTGTTTACTGAATTATTGCTATAGGATAGGTATCTAAGGTGTTTCAAAAAAGTTATATTTGGGTGAATCGTATATCCACGGAGATTTTTGGCGTTTTGGCTTTCAAATATCACTATAATATGAAAATTTTTCTATACGCATAAAAAAACGTGGGCTTAACTTTTGGCTTCACAATATGTTAAAAAAGTTTGAAAAATGTCATATTTTTCTTCCTATTTAATTATGTATCTTTTCAAGAGTTCATTTTAGGCGAAAATGGAAGAGGGAAAAAATGTTTGTAATTAAATTTGTTACAAAACTGACTAGTTACAAATCGAATCATTATTATTATTGTAAAAATCGAAAAAATCGCCAAATATGGGGTTAAAAAACAATTTTTTTGGGGTATTTAAATTGGGTATAGGACCTTCATACTTGGCTCAAGAAAACTTCATGTTATGTAGAATCATCACACCAAATTTCATCAGAATCGGTTCTATAGATTTTGCATAATAATTTTGCAATCCAGATTTTGAAAAAAAAATTGCAAATTTTCAAAATTTTACACAGCAAAAAGCAAGGCACACTTTTCACTTGAAAATTTAATCACATATAGAAGGGCTCTCGAGCTTTCAAACTTTTTTTGAAAAATTCGAATCAATCAATATTGACCAATCGATCTGTTTTTTTTAAAGAAGCGTCTTTCCAAGAACTTTTGAAACCTGTTTTAAAAAATTTGATTTGATTGAACATTCACAAAGTTATTCTAATTGTTTATAAGTACAAAAATTCGACCAATGTTTAAACAAGCGCCAGAGCTCTCCTAATTGACGGATTCGAATTTTTCAAAAAAAGTTTAAAACTTGAGAGCCCTTCTATACGTGATTAAATTTTCAAGTATCTAAGTGCCTTGGTTTTTGCTGCGCAAAATTTTGAATATTTGCAATTTTTTTTTTGAAAATCTGGATTGCAAAATTATTATGCAAAATCTATAGAACCGATTTTGATGAAATTTGGTGTGATGATTCTACATAACATGAAGTTTTCTTGAGCCAAGTATGAAGGTCCTATACCCAATTTAAATACCCCAAAAAAATTCCTTAAGAAGTATTGTTTTTTAACCCCATTTTTGCGGTTTTGTCGATTTTTACCATAATAATCATGATTCATTCGATTTGTAACTAGTCATGTTTTGTAAAAAATTTAATTACAGACATTTAGAAAGAAAAATATGACATTTTCCGAATTTTTTTATCATATTGTTCCGCCAAAAGTTAAGCCCACGTTTTTTTTATGCGCATAGAAAAATTTTCATTTCTAGTGATATTTGAAAGCCAAAAAGCCAAAAATCTCCGTGGATATACGATTCACCCAAACCAAAACAGATACCGCCTAGTCTAAAAGACAAAATACCCACTATAATATCCACAAAATGAAAGAATAATACATCGAACAAAGCTATAAATTTTAATTTCATATAAATAGGTACACGTGAGCAATCTTATATGAAACTAAAAAGTGGAAAATAAATCTGAATTGTTAGAAATATTTGTGTAAAGTTCGCGTAGGTATTGGCGTGCTTAATTCGAATTACAAATAAGTCATGGATCTTAACGGCCTACAAGGTATATTAAAAAATATTTTACTAACAAGTTGATTACAATCGATTTTGCCATTAATAATTTCATTAAAATTAATAACATCCGCCAGTAATCTCCTGTTAGCTAAAGTTGTAATATTTATTTTACACAAATTCTATGGAAATTGTTATTATTCAATGTTCGCCTACACTTTTATTAAAAAAAATAATAATAAAAAATGTATGTTGAATCATTTCAATGCGATTAATACAAAATATTGTAGGTAGGTATTAAGGATTCCATATATCCGAGGCTTACTTGTACATAAAACGGTATACCTAATATTTATAAAAGTAAGAAAATTTTTTAAATAGACTTCCATTTCTTTGATAATCATAGTATGACCACATCATATGCGACAGTGAAAGAAAGGGAAATACATTGTAGGACAAAGAAGGAGATGCATCCCAGTTAAAACCCCGGGATGCTAAGACCAAATACATGTAAGAAAAGAACACTTCGGTCATCTTCGGCTGCTTTGCATCACTATTCGTGTATTGTCGAATAGGAGATCTTTCCGTGTTACTTCCCACAGCAACCAGCAACACCGCAATTGCAAATGTGAATGTGCGTTATTATTTACTTGATTTGATTTTCTTGTTTATTGTTGTTTATTTACGTGTGTTTAGTTTAAAGTGAGTGTTAGGAACGTTTATTTGTGAAATAAACATGAACTGTTCCTATCATAAGTGTAAAAATGCCTATCGGGCATGTAAAAAGGAAAACAAAGACATTCATTTTTTTAGATTTCCGCTGGACGAACATCTGTAAGTATTTTTAAGAAGTAATTAGTACAAACATACATAATTATTCTATTATTTACTGTTAGTTTTGTAATAATAGTTTTTCCTAATACCTAATCAGTTATCAAATATTTATAACCTTATTCATGGAAACTTAACCTGAATAGAGAATAGTCAGATACGTTTGTGTCGAACTACCTTTGAAATAATTTAATGTAAATATTTTATTTACCTACATGGTTTAATTTATTATTTAAAAGTTTATATATATCTTATTAAATTTAAAATAACCATGTGGCGCACTTATCTGAAAATAATAAATCTTATGAATTAATAATCATGTTTTTTATATGTAATATACATCCAGTAACAGTTATATATTTCCTCTGAGAATATTATATATTTTAACATAAAACTGGCTTAGTGTATGAATATTCATTGATATAGGAATAGTCGAAGTGAATTTTGATTTATTTGGATCAAATTATATTTTAATTTTTTTAAATATTATTTAATATAGAGTATTTTGTATTATAATATGTATTTATTTTATTATTATACTGTAATACAATATTTTATTATTATATACTGTTATTAGTAGGCTACCATTATAAATAAGAAACAAAAAATGTAAATAAATGCTGAAAATCACACGTGTTTTTTAATTCTTATATGTATATATATAACCGACATGTACTTTTGTAATGTTAACAAAAAAATGTAAACAAATTTAATTATAATTACACTCATTATTTTTGAAAAAAAAATCATATTTTCATTTGACAATAAACCAAGAAATTTTTTGTAAATATAAGTAATTTAAATTAAAAATGATTTAATATTTCATACATTACATTTTTCCAAATTATTTTGAAATTATTTAAATTGAATTACTTTCTCCATAATTTTATCAAAACTTAACGATCTAGTAAGGAATCAGTTGCCTATGTATTTTCCTCAATACTGAATCATTTTATCTCACTTGGCAACGCCGTGCATCCCAATTAAAGGTCCAAGGTCATCGCGGCGAAATTGACCACATCAAAGAGCTGTCGCATATGGTTGTAATATGTGGTATGACTAGGTTTTTATAAGATAATCAAATTTTATTCGATTTCCTTTAGTGCGTTTTTCTGTGTGACAACAATTCCAAACGTATAAATTTGACACTGAATAGGTATTTTATTTTTCGCCGCGTTATCAAAATAAACATTCTGCTCGATCCTCCCTACATAATATGGCCGCGTCAGTTTTGCTCTACGCCAAGCAACGCATCCATCAATTTCGCCGATCCCGGACCGAACCGTCGCATTTTCTACCCCATAAAATATTTATACGCGTTCACGCCTAGCATATGTACGATCGGGAGAAGGCAATAAGTGGCGATATATATCACGACGTGTCAGGGCCTCCTTAACGGGACCATTCCTGGATGTCCCTACCCCAGTTTGCGGGATTACCGCGGCCCACCGTGTAATCCCGTGGAGGGCGAGGCGGAATTAGCGCCAGATAACGGCGCCGCAACACCCGCGTAGTTATTGTTCCGCTTGTGCAGTTATACAAGGTATTGCAGAAGTGCCAAAATTTGAACTGTTTTTCTTGCAAAAGTTGCCGGCGTTTCGACTAATTTCTTTATTTTTTCTCAAGGCTATTTCAGTGTAAAGACAAAATAAATCTACACAATATTTAAAAAATAATAAAACAATTATACGTCCATTTTCTGCTAAATGCAACGTTCCATTATCAAAGACACTAGACAATAAAACCTCCCTTTGTCCGGCGATCGACCCTGCACTTCTAAAACAACGTTTGACGCTGATACTCCGCATTGTCATTTTCCGGGACCTTTTCCTGCGCCGCGTATCCCGCTCCGGGCGATGGGGTTCCCTAGGGAGGGCGGCCCGCTTTCGATCTCGCTCGGATAACGACGCTCTCGTGTCCCTGCTTTGTTCCCCGCGACCTGCAGCGTTGCAGGGCCTTTCCCGTTGCCGCTAATTGCTTGCAGGTCCCCGAATAAGTAATTGGACGCGCCGCGAGAAGAATTGCTTCTTTATAGTTCGAGTTCTAAACGCTGGGTCTTCGGGGAAGGTGTAAGTTTTACTTTTCCAAAAAATTGATATACTTACTGAATATTAAAAAATGATTTGTCATGATATTAAGTAGTTTCAATGACTACATGCACACGTTTACTATCCCATAAAGAAAGACTAAAATTCATCATTTGCGTTGTTTTACAGAAAAAAATATTACCTACTCAGTGTAACTAACTATTTATTGGTATTTATCGAGGTATTTATATTAAAATGAAAAGTTGTATTGTCAAATTGAATTTCACAACCAAATAAATTTAACCTGACAGCTATAAACCTATTCATTCTAACATTGTTTACGCCACAAGAGACAACTAGAAATTTTAAAACATTTAGGATATAAGGCATGTTATGAGAAAGAAACAATTGGGGTCTCTAGCGCAGAAAGTTACGCGTCGTCTACAAATCTATCGCTAAAATCATATGTAAAGTATAGGAAAATTCATTTGAATTAAAATTGGTGAATATTTATGTAGAAGATAGTAGATGATTTTATTTTTAGCATACAAGAAGTAATAGTCCGGGCGAATTAGGTTTTTTTTTTCAAAAATTGAGCCTACCTGGAATTTTATGGGCTTAAAATTAAGTGGAAAATATACAGAAGAGAATTTGTGTATCTGTAGAGGTCCAGCGTCATGTTGTTTATAACAAAAGAAAAAAAATAATTGTTATTTTTTCAGTTTTTCGCTTATATCTCAGAAAATAAGCCTCTAATCGACATGAGGTATACTTCTTATTTTGTTCCTGAGGAAATTTGCTACCAGGATAGGCTTTTGCGAAAAAAAAAAATTACATTGCAAAATTAGTGGTGAAAAAAAAATGTGCAATATTTTCAGCATTAAATAAAAAGAACGAATTCGACTGAAATTGGATGAAACTACAGGAAAAGATAACTGTTGGGGTGCTCAACAAATACCCGTGATCTGAACGCCCAATTTCAAAATGGCGGTTTAATGTGTAGTATAACAACCCTAGGTTCGACAAAAAATAAGTAAACGTAGTTGTGGTCAAAAATATGTGATCGTCATAAGGAATCCCTACGTTGTGTGTATCCATTTTTAATTGACCGGAAGGCGCTGGCTACTAACTTTGTAGAGGGGATGCATGGTTTAATTATATAAAACAAAAGCAGAGTAAATACACCTAATCTTTATTTACATACAATTCAAATTAAACATGTGACAAATAGAAAGAACAACAAAACATTAACAACCATTAAACATAAAAGGAGAGTGCCAGGCTCACCTAGAGCTCCTGCGGGGAAAGAGCATGGCAGAGAAACCCACGATCGTTGCTCTTACCACCCAAATATAAATACAAAACAACCGCTAACCAAAGGTATAAATTAAGAACCTTTGCTAATGATAAATAAGACCTGTCTCATTTAATGTGTCACTAAATGTCATCTGTTACCTCATATTAGTCATACACACTTCCAAGTAAAACTGAAGAGGTTTGGTGTTAGTTAGCCGGCAGAGCCGGAAGGTACTGGAGTCCCATACGGGAGGCAATCCAGCTATAGTTGAGATTTCGGAAGATCCTTCATAACACTGGAGTCCCATACGGGAGGCAATCGAGCTTAATCCAGATTCGTTCCGCACGGGCGAAAATGTTAGTAAACTCAACAAGGCTCGTATAGACGTATGACATAAAGTGAGCACAAGAAATCAAAGAACAACTTAATCATGATAAAACAAGTTAAATGTGAAACAAAGAGGTCGTTAATGCAATATCTGGGCAGTCACGACAATATACATATTTTAACATGTAATAAATAATGAGCAATCTATAATAATAATTGTAACAATTTTATCTTAGAAAAATATACGCCCCTGAGCGTAAGACAATGAAGGCTAAACATATACAGAATTATTATCATGAAACATCTATATTTTACGTATAACGTAATCGTGGCAAAAACAAGTTAGATGTGAAACAAAGAAGTCGTTATTGTAATGTCTGGCAATCAGGACAATACATATATTTTTAACATGAAATAAATAATGGGCAAACTTTAAGTATAATTATAACAATTTTACCTTGGAAAAATATATGCCCTTGAGCATAAAGCAATGGAAGCTAAACTTACAAAGAATTATTATCATGAAACATCTATAATCATCACAATCATAAGATTATATAGAACAATTAACAACAAAGTACTTAAAGAATATTACCTGCTAACTAATAACACTTTAAACAATTAACTTTTCACTACTTTGACACACTGCCCGCCGATCGTCTTGCTACCTATCTGCACACTGTTCTCACTTCAACTGCCTATCTTCAACTATTTAGGCTTCCTTCCAGAATTTCCTACCTAAGTGCCTGTTTTTTGTGCTTCCTTCTATCGACCGTTAATATTACTTTTTCATTGTTATACAACACCTATGTAACAGGTGACGTCGAAGTTGATAAGATAAGTACGGTTTTGCACAAATGCAAAATTATAAAGTCGAAAATGCGAGCGCGTAAATCATCTGCCCAAGTCAAGATATCGAAATTCAGTAGAAAAGGATCGAAATGTAATTACATTGTCTCACGTTTGCTTAAATTTCAGATAAATTAAGTTGCAGAATAAAAAAGTTATGAACAAAAAACCAAAAAAAAAAAAAAACCGGTAACTAGGGTCTTTATATCGGTGATTTTTTAATATACAGATATCAAACCAATTGCATCAAATAGTGCTTAAAAAAATTAATGCAAAGTATTTTTCAAATTTCAAGTCAATATCTTTAAAACTATTTGAAATAATTAATAAAAATAAATAAAAAATTAAAATTTAAACACTTTGTATCTCTAAAACGAAGCATATATGCACCTATGTTTATATAAACTTTTTTCACAAAGTAACTTGTAAGACATACAAATATGATTTTTCGCGTATTTTGACCAAAAACTGCCAATATTGCCATGAAGATTCATTTTTTCGAGAACAACTTTCAAATAAATGTAATTAAATTCTCTACAAAATTGCTCCTATGAAAAATTTCGATTTCCCCAATAATTTTCTCGTTTAAATGAAGTACAGATTATGTGAAAATTAATGTTTTGAAGCCAAAATAATGGTCAATTCATTTTTAAATAACGAAAGTGAATTAGAGAAAGATTAATTAAAGAAAATCGCGGAAAATCTTATACAGTTTTCCGAGGTTCGAACATTTATGAGCATCAAACGTACCATTACGAATTAATTATATGCTTTTTAATATTTTCCAGAAAAAATTGTTCTTTGAAATTTTTTTGTGACAGCAATGAAGCAGTTTTACATAAGAATAAGAACCCTAGATATGGATGTCCATAAAAAAATAGGTAAAAATTCCTTTTCTATTGTCATAAAATTTAAATTTTCAGTTTCATTGCGTATATTACAAATTTTTTCCCATTATTTGTGGTATGGTTTGAGTTTTCACTATGTTCATTGATATTTTTCGACCTGCGAGATAAAAACAAAATAATTAAACAAATCTTTGTGCTACAAGCATCAGTTATTAAACTAATTTCGCCTGATGCGTTTTTATATTACGATTACGCACTTAGGTTGAAGGCTAAAGAAGGGCAAAGCCAATTTTTTTTTTTAAGTAGATACTCTTCTGGTGATAATATGGAATAATACAAACTGAACAAATACGATATTTCGGAATTGTTCCTCTACCTTTAGACCAACCTCTAAAAACTCGAAAAAGACGAACGGAACGCACGGGTACGACTAAAAGAATCATCCCGTCGATTTGAATCGGATCGAGGGGGCGCGAAGCCGAACTGCGGGCCCGATTCTTTTATTTGCCTTTCGCCTCACGTACGCACAGTCGTGGTAATCCCCCGGGATCCCGGCTAAAAAGTTCCCGACGCTAACTTTGCCCGTACACAAAGGAAACGGCGGTCGGGCGGGCCGCCTTCGGGAAGGCCGGGGACGGGGAACAACTTGGCGGATAATCATCGACGAGCCGTCGGGATAAGGAGTGTTGTTCGAGGCAGCTCACGAAGCTGCCGTGCGAGGCCTTGTTCCGTGGATCGCTTGCCTCTTGCAGGACTCGGGACGAGGCAGGACCGGAATAAGTCAAAATTTACGGCAATTATTTTGAATCAAGGATGTAAAATAAATCGAAAGTCGAAAAACATGAAATGTAACTTTTAATCCTATCTGTGATAGATTTCGCTTCCAAAAAAAAAATCTGTTATTGTTAAAAATTAAACATTTTTCAGGGCAATCAAAATTTCTATCCAGGGCGTTCTGCAAGCTCTATTACAAACTTTAACAGATAGTAGCTGAGTTAATTTCAAACATCTTTTCTTATACAGGGTTCGTAGCGGCCGGGAAAACCGGGAATACCGGGAAAAGTCAGGGAATTCGTTATTCTTCATAAAAAACAGGGAATAGTCAGGGAATTTTAAAAATATTCATGAAAGTCAGGGAATTTGATGTTTGCAACTGGAAATTTTGTGAAAGCCGGTCCTGGGTTCTTGAAAGAGAAAAATATTTGTGGTTTTGAAACCTTTATAAGAGGTTCTTAGAGTATAAAAAGATTATGGGCTCCAGTTGAGAAAAAAATTAATGCATAAACACCAATTAGTATGTAAAAATGAACTACAAGTGACCTGGATTTTATTTTGAAAGTCAGGGAAAACCTGGAAAAGTCAGGGAATTCATTCTTACTTTTGAACTATGAACCCTGTTATATGAACATAGGTCCGATTCATTTTTGTTTAGAAGTTACAAGCATTTAAAAAAATTTAATTTCATGTTTCACTCAAAGCAGCCTGATAAATTGAAATGATGGTTGCTATAACAATAATTATTATTTCTGTTTAAACTTTAAACATAAGTTAGCCTTTATTAACCAAATTAACAAATCTTAAAACTAATAAAATTGTTAAAGATGGTAGACAAGCTGCTTCATATGTCCCCATAAATAAAGGTCCAAAGTATATTAATATTATTACTGTGTTGCTACATATTTCCTGTCAACACGTTCATGTATACGTCAGTAAACTGAGTCCTGTTTTACTGATAAACGACGACTGTGCTTCTATTCTCTATACTCTCGGTTTGTTGTTATGGAACACAATCCCATCTCGACGCTAACCGGTAGAAGATAAAGGTTACAGCTATTCTGGTGCCAAATAACGATGTAATTAATGAAATTTTATAGTTTGATGAACAGTTTAATGAAGCTGGGGACTTTGCGTTGGGATTAAGTTAGCAATATGAGATAGGAAAGGAGTATAATAGTAGAGAATTATGGGGGGACATTTTCTTGAATGCTAAAATATTTGTATTTTGTAAAGGTATACAGTGTGTTATAATAAGTTTGACTACATCTTGACACTGTATATCCAAATAAACGAATTTAAGGTCAATTATATTCGAAAAAAGATAATAAAAATAAAATCTAGATGCAAACAGTATCGAACCACACATACTAGTAGTGCTTAGAAAAAGAACTGAGCAATCCAGCATATTCAGCATCCGGAATTTACGTATAATTTGATGCTCAGTTTGGATTCTCGGACTCCAATGTTTTTTTCGAATTTTCGTTACTTCAAACTACTGTTTCTTTTCAAACAATGAACTTTCTATACATACAAAACGATCTTGAAGAAATTTACAATTTCAGCATTTAATTTTGTTACGTTTGTCCTGCTACAAAACTATTTTTTTAAACAAAACCTTCTTTTCAAGAGAAATCACGAAAAAATTGTTCTAGAATAAATATTTCGACCTTTATTCTTTTCGGCTTTTTGCTTTTCGATATTTCTCAATATTTTTGGTACAAAACTATTATTATGCCTGCACTGTAGATGCTTCGAAGGTAGAGAAATGCAGATTTTTCGATGCCTATATCCAATTTTCCTCCTTCCGAGAAAAAAATCCTCATCACCGATGCAGCAAATTTCTCGCCGGCCGACAGTGATGGATGGCCGGCTTCCAACAGATCCGTGTACCCCAATCGCCAACAAGACGGGATTAGGCCTCAACGTTCAGATCAAATCTTACACTGCCGCCACCCTCCGGAGGCCCCGGCTGCCCTCCTGCCTTACTGATCCGACAACCCGAAAAGCGATAGCGTCGTGTTTCCGTCTTCGAGTACATGCTCCAATTTTTCGCTAACGAGAGGAGCCCGCAGATCGATCAGAAGGGGGATGAATGTTTTTGTCTGGACGGGATGACATGGAGATCAATTTTTTTGGCGGGGGCGATTAGGCAAGTCTCGTAGGACAAAAAAATTATAATATGTAACGAATTTAAAGTTATATTTCGACTGTAATAAGTCGTCATAAATATATAACAATTTAGATTTGTACGATTTTATTTCTATGATCGATACTGGCAATTTACAATTAAAATTGAAAATTTGTACTTGTAGTTATGTAGAGTACACATTTATGAATTTTGAGACTATAAAACAATGAATGTACCAAATTTTATTTGGAAATTTCAAAAGAAACCTTCCAAAAATTCAACTTTATTCACAAATTGCAGTTTTTGCATTGAGGATATGGGAAAAAAACACCTTTTTATTTCAACTTCTAGTTTCCGCCGTACAAGTTGGTCTACAAATTTTAGAATCGCCCTGTACATTGTTGCTGAAACACGTATGCACATTGAGGTGAAACATTTACTCATCTTTCGAAGGGTTCGAAATGAAAGAGAATCCTCACGATCGAAAGCACCTTCCTTATTGCACTGTCGCTTTATACGAGGGTCCGTTTATTAAACTTCATCAAAGATAAAGCGCCACAGTTATAATTGACATAAAACGGTCCCTCTCCCTCCACCAGCCGAGGACGTAATTCCTTAATGTTATTACACGGCATTAGAGGATTACGTCGTTTATTTAGTGTCGCAAAGCAATCTTATTGCCAATTTAGAATGTTTGGGTAGGACTTTTTGTTTGTAATCCCTTTGTGCGTCAGTCTGTTTGGTCGACAATTATAGAGGATGTTAACACCACGTCCAAAGATGAAATACGAAACGAATTTGAAAGGAGACGTTTGCATCGTCGATATCCGGATATCTTTCGGATAAATTATCACGTGTATCCTTACACAGAGTTCGAAATGCCGATAAATTAGGCCTGTAAGCAACATCTACAGATGTTACCCCCTAAAAGAGAATTTTTGCAAAGCAAACATGTTCATCACCATGCCTGGAGTATAACATCCGCACTGAGTACAATTGTGTCTCGTTGAGACGTGTTGGATTTTGTTTTTGGAAGATGAATTTCCAATCCTTCTAAACTCTTTCATTTAACACTAGTTAAATGCAAATAATATCGCAAAAATGTATTTAAACTTGTTTAATGAGACATTTCTGATGCATTCACTAAAATATTATTGATATAAATGATTTATTATATTATTTTAAAAGAATTCCAAACAAAAATTATATTGCAATTTTTTTTCAATGAGTATGCTCTTGAGTATACCACTACAAGCTGCTAAAGAAAATCGTTGTGTTTTTAATAAGTCTAATATACTATTTTTCTTTCAGTGTTCCTTAAATGCAGCCTAATAGAATATCCCCAATGGTTTAGTGATGAAAGGGTGTTAGTGATAGTGACTATAAGTGACTAATCGGAGTTATGTTGATTGCCGTGATCAACTTACTGACTAAATTCGTTGATATCCGTTGATTGGTGAGTTGAGCCAGGGACGAGTATCTCTAGAAATATTCGGTAATTTACGTTATCGCTGTATCCCTCGAGTGTTAAGGCCCTAATTGCTTTGTTGGATGAGGAGACTTAGGTTTGAGACCACCGGGTGGGTTGAATCTTTTGAGAAATCAATTGTAGACTCACCAATTTCGCGTTTCGCGAGTTAATGTGCCAGGATACGGTCGGGATTCTTCGAGGGAGTTAGACACATCGGTTGAAGTTCAATGGTAAGTTTTTTGCATGATATTTATGAATTTGTGGTGTGTTAAATTTCGAAATCTTTGTAATTCCTTTGTTTGTGTTTAATTCCTAGAAAACGACTTTATTTATAAGCATATTTCAATTCATCTTATGAATACTCCTGATTTTTCTTATTTGCATGAATAACTTTGGAACTGCAAATACTAAAAGCTAAATCGAGCATACAACTTATTTTCCGAATTTATCTATATTGAAAAACTATTATTTTGAATTCAAAAAAATTTTGTGATAATAGTATGAAGAAAATCCAATCTAGTATAAAGAGTATTTTGGAAAAGGTACCATAATTTCAGCATCTGACAAAACAAAAAAATAAGAGGATATTTTCCTGTGGACTTTAGCTGTATCTTTTACAAACTGAATACGAAAAAAAAAACCAGCTAGTACCAAGAGAAATTAACGGATATTAAAAATATCTCAAAATTTTTTGTGTGATTTTCTAAAAGGTGTAACTTGGAGAGAAATTGTCGTAGAGAGAATAAAAAAAGCAAATTGAAGCTTCAAGTATCTAGTTTTCTGATTTGGAGTTTAAAATTTTTTAGCGTCAGCAGTTTTGGAGTAAGAAAATCAACGAAAAAAAATTACAAATTTTTGCGTTTCTTTAAAAAGGCCTATGGACTTCAAATTTTTTTTTTCATTTTTGTTTAGAATAATGAACGTTTTTTGATGAAGAAAATATGGACTATTGCTAAAAAAAACATTTTTAACTTAAAAAAATGAATAAAAAGTGAAAAATTACTTATAACATTTATTTCCAGCAAAAACGACATTAACATTAACGGGCACTAAGAAAAAAAAATCACAGCGTTTTGAAATTATCAGGGTTTTTTAGGACACTTTAAGGTTGGAAAATTACACTCAATATCCTTAGTTTATTAATTATTTGTAAAGTTATGCCAAGTTATTCAAAACCCTGCTTGGATTTTCTGTACGATCATTATTTCCCGAGTAATTGATTGCTAAAGTCAAACATAATTTTTTTGCTTTGATCGACAATAACTCTGAACAAATCCGGAACCGCTCAAATTGAAGAGAAATTATCTATAAAAGTGTTTTATGGTGAAATTACCAAAAATAAATTTTGAAGTCCATAGGCCTTTTTAAAGAAAAACAAAAATTTGTAATTTTTTTTTCGTCGATTTTCTTATGATTACTCAGAAGCTATTGATGTTAAAATATTTTAAACTCAAGATCCGAATACTAGACACTTGAAGCTTCAATTTCCTTATTTTTTATTCTCTCTACGACCATTTCCCTCCAAGTTACAGCTCTTTGAAAATCACCCAAAATTTTGGGATTTTTTAAATATCCTTTAATTTCTGTGACTAGTATATTTACGATCAAGAATTTACAAGTTGCGTAATATCTATTTATTAAACAATAAAAGTAGTTGGTTAAAACACTATGCTATATTATTACGCCACAAATGAATGTAAACATGTCTACTGAACTAGCACAAGCCAATTCAGTTCATGTAAGTTGACACTATTATGACTGTTCCTGCATGCACAACTAGTAATCACATATTTTCCTGATTCCGAGTAATTTCCACATACATTTCGTATAGAAATAGAACTCGCAGGCTTCCAATTCATCGCCGGAATAGTCCGGTAGGGGTCGTAACGAAAACGTAATGTGTTCCGGCTATTATAGTAAGGTGGAATTGCCATCGTTCCCCCTTCTTTATGGGGTATTCGGAAACTACATGTGTACAGCGCTCCTGAGAAATACCATGTGTACACAATTTCTTATATTCAACATGGGGGACAGACAGGTCATATTTATATTCATTTGCGTCAGGGCGAAGCATGAATTTTGATGTTCCAGTATAATGTTTGTCACTATAAATATATATCCTTCATAGTAACACTAAAATATTACCAGTCGTCTGTACATTACTCAATCTTAACATTTGGATGTGACAAAAATAAAACAGAGGGATGTCTAGGTTGATTAATGATTGTAAACACAAAATGTAGAGCAATAAATTAAACACGCTCCCTTAATAAAAATACTCGAATACAATTATTATGCCACAATAGTCTTCAGGAGTAGAAGTTGCCGTTGTTACGCATTTGCATCGCAGTCTTACTAACGTTTTTCACAATTCACGAGTCTGCCGAAACGGTCGTCGTAGTCCCGCGAATTCCTCGTTTGATACGGGATAGCTCTCCGCACCCTTTCCCAGGCATCCCTTAATTTAATTACTCCGGTAAAAAGAGCCGAAAGTAGGACTCAATCCATCAGTTGGGTCAACATCTCTCGCCGTCACGGTGGAGGGTGGCCGGCGAAGAGCTCTTGAATGGCGTGTGTTCTTTTGGAGAACGCCGCTTCGGCTGGTGCTTGATAAACAGAAACAGGACTCCCTAGAGACCGAGGGTCTGACCCGCTACACGGGGATAATCGATAGATTATGCGACGCGGCCTTCTCGCGTGCACTACCTTTGCGTCCGGATCGAAATTTTCCGTGCGAGAGACAGTCTGATCCGTCGTGGAAGTCGTTCTTTGTTGATAGCATATTCAAATACTTACGTAATAAGTTTTCCGGAATCAGAATATACAATGAAGAAAAGAAAAAAATATTTAAGGAGAATCGGGTGGTTCATGGGGGGAGGGGTTAAGTGGAACGCGGGTCCCTGAAGAACAGAGTCGGTAGAAGCTGTTGAAGAGAAGATTGTGAAGCCAGAGCCTTCGTTCGAGGACATCAACTAATTAGTACATAGCACAAAGAATGCGTTCCATTTTTTTGAAAAGAACTTTTACTTTTACAAACAGTACAAACTGTGATTCGCGTGGAAAAGTTTAAATATGATGTAATTAAATGCATAATAGCTGTTTTACATTGACAATTTACTGATCAATTAATTCATGAAGTCGCTTCATCAAGAAATTGGACAAGTGTAATGCACCAAATCAGCTGTCAAATAACTTCATCAATTTATTCATCAAGTTCTTGACGAATTAGAGCATGTTCTAATTTTCGTCAATTTCTTCGTGAAGTTCGAAAGTACCAACCCAACAGATTTCCACCCTCAGATCGGTAATGAGGTTACGTTATTGGAATATGTAAATAATTGTGTGGCGTCGTGCTAGTTTTAATTGTTTTTACCGATTCGTTACAAAATTCGACTTACAAAAACTAATATTTATATAATATGTGTCAAAACGGTACCGCTGTTGTATCACTACAATTATGAGTGGAAAGGTGACATTTTTGAAATTTATTTGCTTCTTTGATTCATTGGTAGAACTGATTCATACGTCAAAAACTTGACAAAGTCTGTAGCAGTGTAAAACCACACTGTTTACCAATAAATTCGTGAATTAATTTATGAAGAACTTCGTCAATTTATTCATGAATAAATTGTCAATGTAAAACAGCTATAAGTAGCGTACTACTATGAAGTATCAAAAAATTCGTTTCATTTTCTTTACAGGGTGTTTTTTCTAGGATTTTTGGTCATATCTTTTTAAATTGATATTCGATTGTTTCTCTTATTGAATATTCTGATTCCCAGGACTTTTACATATGCCTGCATTTTGTCCCATTAAAAAATCTCAATACCAAAGGCAATAAATGGGGAATTATGGATCACGTCCAATAATTCACTATACAGGGTGTTTCAGACAGACCTTCCGTAAATTCAGGGGGTGATACTACAACAAAAAATAAGAATTTTTTGTCTTTGAACTATATGTCTATATCCTCTTGTTTTCGAGATACAGAGCGACAAAATAAAATTTTTTAAATAGAATTTTTACGAAAATTTCCAAACGGGGCGAAATATTTTTATGGAATTTGGTATTTCGGGGTTTTGAGGACGCCAAATACAATGGTCTAATTATTTTATTGGATATTTCATAGATGGCGCTATTACGCTACATTCCTATTACATTTTAGGTTCTAATTTTTTTAAGGTTAGGTTTTTTAGCATTCGGGCTCCAATTTCTAATGTAAAATTTAATTTTCTAAAAATAATGTACTCTTGGTAGAACTTCCTAATGTAGACGGTTTTCGAGAAAAATGGCTTTTAATTGAACTCTTACAATATTACGGCGAAGGAAATAAGTCACTTTTCTCAATGTGGGGTTATGTCAAAACTTGATGGATGTCTCATAAACGATGCATACATTTTGAGTAATATTTTAAAAAAATTTAGTGATTGTTAGTGACTAGTTAGTAATGACTAATTACAGTCAATAAAATTTTTATCATAAGAAACATTTCTTTGAAATTTGAATTTCTACGATTTTCATTTTTCCACAATTTATCTCCACGTCTTCTCGTGATGGGGAAGAAACTAGTTCACCATAAGATTATTGCAATTTGACTACACTTAGAAAATCCATAGAGTAGGTACAATATGCATTTTTTATTTTTGCATTTTAAGCGAGCATCTTCCAAATTCCATTGCTAAAGCAACGGCGTCGCTGAAAGGATACGAGATGGAGGATTAATCATAACCTTGTTTTCCGGAAGACTGGAAGCTCGTGGGGCGCTTTTTATTTTCAATTGCTTTAATTTGTAAAGCTGTCATAAAACAGATCCGCGCTCCGGCCGATGCTAATCTTCGCCGGTAATGGAAAACGTGAGGAAATAGCAACACTGCGGCGAAATCTAATTTGTCTCCCTCCGAGGAACTTTTTCATACCTGAACAAAACGGATTTTCCCTCCGAGGGTTTTGTGTGCCGTGCCGATTCATCTCTCCTTCGGAAGAAAAAATCCCATTGACGCGATCGGTCGGGACGAGTGTGTCGTTCAACTTTATCTACTAGGGCGAGAGGTAACGGTTCCCGGATTTTCCACTTATTTTCTTGTATACAGAGGCCATTCTGACGAACAATTTGGCTGAGAGTACTCCAACAACGTGAAAATACATTTTCCAGACCTCTCTCCGAAGAAAATCCTAAATTTAAAAGGGCTTTTGAAACTCTCTCTCGCTCCAACATTTAAAATAATTGGTAGAACACTATTTTAAATTATGAAGTATATTACCCATTACAGTTTATTTAAATCAAACATAACTTTAATAACTGGTTTGATTTCAACGAGACTTATTTACTTTGTGTTTACTTTAACTAAAATTAGTGTGTTCTTTGTTCACATACATATTAGGTATGTTTTTTTTAGTGCATCGCATTTCACTATAAAAGTCCATTTACAGTTCTAAACGGTTGACCATACAGACAATCTATCGCCAAACAAACAAACATCTCTGGAGTAAAGCTGCCCAATAAATTCAAATTTAGACGGCGAAAGTTAATATCGGCCCCACAATTAAGCTGGCAAACTCGTTTTTATGACTGTTTAATGTTGTGCCGTTATACGTAGCGCTGGTTATTACCACCATAAATGTTTTATATTTGGGATGCACCCCTCGACTGGGAAAAGTCCTAGCCATCATTCATATTGGGGTCCCTGCACGAAGACAGCAGGAATTACGGGAATACAGTGAAGGGGGCGCAAGGTTTCAGGAAAACAATCCACGATATACAAATTTTTTTATTTTTACGTCCTAGTAGACAGTAGAATACATTTGAACTGTTCTAATCAATATAAAAATTAACTTGAAGTTGTCAGGCTCCTCGAAATTTATTTTCATGCGTGGTAGATATCATTTCTTAATTTTTTTCAATCAGTATAACCACATTAGGTTTAATTAACTCAATTGTGATCTACTCAAAGCATTTATTATTTCCGAATTGATTTGCTGAACCTGCTGAGGGCGCCGCTGTTCTAAGCGTTATGAATATTAATGTTTCGTGTTCTGTCTGTGTCTCCTGAATCACATTTATTTTGAGGCAGCAGGAGGCTTTATATTAGCTATCGGGTCTTAGGGATTCAAAAATTTCATAATACCATTGTTCCTCCATACAATTGAGTAGAGTAAAGGACTTAAAGCAAATTCCCTATTTTGATGAAACACATAATATGTACAGTACGCGCCTAAAGTATGGAGTAAATTCAGTAAAAACGAAACAAATTTTTTTGGGGAAAAATCCTCGAACAGGTCGATTTTTAATTTAAAAAAATACATATTTTGGCATAAAAGGCGATTTTCAACAGTCATTTGTTTTCGAGTAATGATGTCATCGACATTTTTTTTAAACATCAACCCCCTATTTTTTTCTTGATTCTGAAAGATCGTTCCATTGTCGATCCGATAGTATTAAAATGTTGCCATCTTACATAGGAAAGTTTTCGAGAATCAAGAAAAAAAATAGGGGGTTGCTATTTAAAAAAAAATGTCGATGACGTCATAACTCTAAAACAAATGACGGTTGAAAATCGCCTTTTATGCTAAAATATGTATTTTTTAAATTAAAAATCGACCTGTTCGAGGGTTTTTCCCAAAAAAAATTTGTTTCGTTTTTACTGAATTTATTCCATACTTTAGGCACGTACTGTATATTCTTTGTTATCGTTTATTTTAATTTACAGATTTCAGAATAAACCTTAAGACATTTGTTTTTTATATATCATCGTTTAATATTTGTTTATAATTATTTGTAAGTACATGGAAAAAATTACTTAAAAAATTAGTATATATTTTAGTATATTAGACCTTTATTTTGTGCAAAAGATTATAACAATTGTAATCATGTAAAAGAATTTTTGTATAATTCCACAAAAAAAAATAATTATTACTTTTACAGCAGTAAAATTTATTCAAAATTTCTTAAATATTGGCACTTGCTAGCTGCAAAAAGTAATATTTAAAACAGAAGAAATGGTAATCTTCTGGTAACAGTGTTGTTGTTGGCTACACTTAAATATTGTGTTTTAATTCAAAATTTTATTATTTCCTTTCTATATTTATACGTTGTTTTTCTTTCAACAGTCTTACGATTGTGTAAAATTTTGATATAATTGTTTTCTCGCGTATTCGTGGCTGTAATATGTTCATTTTTATAAATAAATAAATAACTACAATTCTAACAGTGAACCTTGTAGTATAACAACCCTAGGTTTGACAAAAAATAAGTAAACGTAGTTGTGGCCAAAAATATGTGATCGTCATAAGGACTACCTACGTTGTGTGTATCCATTTTTAATTGACCGGAAGGCGCTGGCTACTAACTTTGTAGAGGGGATGCATGGTTTAATTATACAAAAACAAAAGCAGAGTAAATACACCTAACCTTTATTTATATACAATTCAAATTAAACATGTGACAAATAGAAAGAACAACAAAAACATTAACAACCATTAAACATAAAAGGAGAGTGCCAGGCTCACCTAGAGCTCCTGCGGGGAAAGAGCATGGCAGAGAAACCCACGATCGTTGCTCTTACCACCCAAATATAAATACAAAACAACCGCTAACCAAAGGCATACATTAAGAACCTTTGCTAATGATAATTAAGACTGAACTTATTTAATTTCTCACTAAATGTCATCTCACTCAAGTCTGACATACACACTTCCAAGTAAAACTGAGAGGTTTTAGTAACAATAATAGCAACAACAACAACAATGATAATAATAATAATAATAGCAATAACAATAGGGAAGGTACTGGAGTCACATAATACGGGAGGCTATCCAGCTAAAGTTGAGATTTCGGGAGAACAACGACAATAATAATAATCATGGGTGAAAATGTTAGTAAATTCATCAAAGCTCTTACATACGTATGACATAACGTGAGCACAAGAAATCAAAGAACAACGTAATCAGGATAAAACAAGTTAAATGTGAAACAAAGAAGCTGTTTTGCAATATCTGGGCAGACACGACAAAATATACATATTTTAACATGAAATAAATAATGGGCAAACTTTAAGTATAATTATAACAATTTTACCTTGGAAAAATACATGCCCTTGAGGATAAAGCAATGGAAGCTAAACTTACAAAGAATTATTATCATTAAACTTTTCTATAATCATCACAATCATAAGATTATATAGAACAATTAACAACAAAGTACTTAAAGAATATTACCTGCTAACTAATAACACTTTAAACAATTAACTTTTCACTACTTTGACACACTGCCCGCCGATCTCCACACTGTTAGCACTTCAACTGCCTATATTCAACTATTTTGGCTTCCTTCCAGAATTTCCTACCTAAGTACCTGTTTTTTGTGTACTTCCTTCTATCGACCGTTAATATTACTTTTTCATTTTTATACAACACCTATGTAACAGGTGACGTGGAAGTTGATAAGATAAGTACGGTTTTGCACAACCTCATGACTAAAAAATCGTCACAAGTTATTTTTAAATAATTAATCAAACAATTTCTGTTCTAGTTGATTGACGTAAGTAACACGTCCCAACAAACTCGACATAAGAACGCGCTGTTAAATTTGCGCTCCGCGTGATAAAAAAAATTCCAAACGTTAAGTGAACACGGGTAGAGAAATAATTGGGATAATTGGGTATTAACGAGGCCAGCCGCCATTCAAATAAAGACGCGGATTCATAAGCCACTCGTACCGATAAAAAAGTCACGACTAATTTAACTTGAAGTACGATCGAAAATCCATATATGCCGACCGGGCCCATTAAACTGCACACGGCTTACTTAACAAATTATCCTGCGTTGGAAGGAACCCGTCGGTCCATTCGTCCTTACATGGGGCACGTTAACAAAGCCAATCTGGCCGATCGCGACCAAAGCGAGACCCCCTCTCACGCCCAATTGACTCGGCACACGTTCGCCAACAAAGCGCCCAGCTCCTCTTTTCGCTCGACCGGAAGTTATGAGGAACTCATTGAAATATCCGCAGAACGGAACCCGCGACGCACTCCGTCATCCGCTGGTTTCCGGCGCCGAAACTCTCGACGCCTTGTTAGGCCGGCGACGCTTCATCAGGCGTGCGAGAATTGGTTCTTAATAGTTATTTTCAATCCTAAAAGTAATCGCCTAAACTTATTTTTTCTTAATTATCCACCAGGTTTCAAAGAACACTTGCAAGGTGCGAAGTTAGTTAAATACTAAAAAAAACAGTGTCTACTAGTACTCTTGTAACAACTCTATTAAATAATATCTTCGTTTCTGTCAGAGCAGGATTTATAAAGACCGCAATTTCTCTATTTGTTTGGCAAACGTCACCTGACCGTCGATTCGTCTACATTAGGACTTCTCCGCTGCGCCTTGGACTTTTCTCCAGAGGATTCACCCCATCTCGGGGGAAACTCCCAACCCTGCAGCCCGGACTGCCGAAATTGGATTACACTAATCGATGACATGGAATTGGACGGCGACCAGCACAAACTTTAATACGAGTTATTAGTTTAGCTGTAAATGGAGCCGGGTGTTCTGTTCTAAGAAACTTGTACTAAAGCGTCAATTCTTACACTGAAAGAGAACGAAAACACTTTTAAATGCCTCCTAGTTTCAATATTAGAAGAATCACTAGAGCGTAGGACCTTTAATGAACCCAGCACGCATCGACTCTGACTAATAGTGATAAATAACAGCCATCCAGGATAGACCCCGATAATTTACAGTACCTCTAAGCTATCCCCCTTTATTGGGGAGTTACATGAGGCATGAGCGGGAAACATCCTTTCCTGAAACAAGATATTGCATTATAATGGCGAGAAGCACTTACGGTTTTCCGCTGGCGCGGCCTGAAAGAGATAAAAGTCTGACAAGGCCCCATATCAATTAAAGTCGCCGTATTTTCAGCGGGAGAAGCCCCCTTTAACATTTTACTACAGGACGTTTCGAGAAATTGACGAAACGGGGCAAGTTAAGGAGAAAACTCTTGGTGATGAGGAGATTATTCCATGAATTCGAAATTCTCGGTGGAGTTGTTATGAATAATACAGTTTTATTACATTCTGCCTTTATTGTAGCTTCGCGGGATAAGCTTCACCTTCTTATAGTTTTTAAAATTTATAACTTTTCTAATGTTAATTCCTAACATACATTTACTTATTCTTTTAAACATCTATACACCGTGGTGTCCACCTAGTGCGCGTAAGTCCAATATCTAGGTTAATAAAAGATATAATTTAATTTTTTTTTCTACAGAGTTGTCTACTTTCCCGAGCTACACAAAATGAAAATATATTTGCATATAACTTAATTTTTTTAAATGGAAACCTATATTTTTTATGGCATTATCGAATTCTACGTGAAATATTAACGGGACTTTTAAAATATTGATAGTTTTCGAGATAATCGACTTTTTATTTATTTTTTCTTATGTTTCTCACTTCTAGTAGTTGACATAATTATGATTGTATGACAGCTAGATTTTTTTTTCTCAGGAACTGTAGAGTGAAGAATGAAGATGGCTCTTTCAAAAAACGTATCAAAAGTTGACCTGCGATATACAGGGGGCAAAAAAAATCGTGCCAAACCTGATAATTTAAAATTTGAAAAATATCGCCTTATTTAAATAAACACCCTGTGTTTTATGATTTCATTATATGCCTTTCTGTAGACCCTACAATTTTTTAATAGCTTTCCCTATACCTAAGTTGCGTAGTTTTTGCAAAAAAAAAAACATTTTTATGTAAACATATCCCATATTTTGCTAATTCTTAATCACTTGTAGCGATTTTATGTTTTTTTGATTTTATTTACAAATAAATGGTAACTTTCCATAAAGACATTTATTAAACTCAAATATCTAAATTTTTCAGTTACTAATTTTTATTTTAAATAGTGTAGCTAGACAACTAATAAATTTAATAAAATTAAATAAATAAATAAATAATAAATTTTTATTAAATTTAATAAATTTAATAAAAATAAATACCCTTACAAATCCGGTATTTTACATAAAAATGTTTTTTTTTGCAAAAACTACGCAACTTAGGTATAGGGAAAGCTATTAAAAAATTGTAGGGTCCACAGAAAGGCATATAATGAAATCATAAAACACAGGGTGTNTCACGATTATTCTTTAAAATAAAGTTATATAGTCATTAACGTTATTGAAACTGACAGCTGCTATACAGCTCGTTGAGAAATGAGGTTAAGTTGGTCGCTATAAGCTACTCCCTACGTCCAATGTGTCAGAGCCAACTTCGACCACTTTTTTATTTGAACGCTCGTTACTTATTTTTTTAAACATCTATACACCATGGTGTCCACCTAGTGCGCGTAAGTCCAATATCTAGGTTAATAAAGGATATAACTTATTTTTTTTTTCTACAGAGTTGCCTAGTTCCCCGAGCTACACAAAATGAAAATATATTTGCATATACAGGGTGTTCAGTATTTCCTGGGCAGGTACCAACTTAATGTTTTTAAATGGAAACCTATATTTTTTATGGCACTACCGAATTCTACGTGAAAAATTAACGGGACTTTGTGTCATGATCCCTATTAAAATATTGATAGTTTTCGAGATAATTTTCATTTTTTTTCTTATGTTTCGTCACTTCTAGTAGTTGACATAATTATGATTGTATGACAGCTAGAAATTATTTTCTTTCAGGAACTGTAGATTGAAGATGGCTCTTTCAAAAAACGTATCAAAAGTTGACCTGCGATATACAGGGGGCAAAAAAATCATGCCAAACCTGATAATTTAAAATTTGAAAAATATCGACTTTAGGTAGGTATTAAAGGCGTTACAGGAGCCAGAACAACAAACATCAAACAAATATTTTTATTGCACATAATACTTGTGTGATAACTGTTTTTTTACCACAGTTTCGAGAGTGAACCGAACACAACTCAAACTCTGTCTCAGTTCTAAAGTGTAATGTTTTTAATGGCCCGTCTCTAATTTTTTTTAAAACCCCCCCGCATCCAGATACATCGCGATATTGAAAACGAGTCCGTAATGATTGCAATTAAGCCCGCGTAGCTTGATGCAGCGCCTTTGAGAGCGTCCCCGTCGGCGTTTTAGCATAATTTGAAGCGGGGTCGCGTCGCCTAACCCAAAGATAAAATTTCGTTACAAACTGATGCCATTATCAGATTGTAATTAAAACATAGAGCACGTAGGGCAGGGTAATTGGCTAATTCTGTCGGCCCCATTGTATAACAGAGGGCAACCGCATAGCAAATCACCCCCTGTTCGTTATCTCCGCACGGAGGGGTTAGCTCCAAGGGCGCGGGCGCGCGGGGTTGGGCTCATTTACTGGTTTAGTGAAAACTGAAGTTTATTTTTGCATGTTGAATTCTATTTTTGACAATACCATTCAAGGTGTGCTGTATATTTTGTATATAAGGCCTGTCAGAACATGCCTCATTCATTATACATAATTCAATTCAAATTAAAAGAATTACTTCTTAAATACACCGCCCTGTATAATAATTCGTAGGTATATTGTATAATTAAGTCATTTATATAGTTACAGTAAGTTTTAGTACTTCGGAAAGTGGGAAGTAAAATTTTGTGAATGAGACGACCTTGTAGATTTGCACCTTGGACTTTCTGTCCCCGGTATTTCAGAATCCCGTCAAATTAGGCTAATTACAGGCCGACATATCGGGCGACTGCCAAGTTCGGCGTCGTTACGGTCGGGAGTATGTACTCCATTTGTAAATGTTATTGCTTTGAGTCTGGAAGTATCCAAAACTTCCCACTTAAATTTCCTGTAATTCACGAAATTTCGCAGTAAAAGCAAATGCTCTTTTGAAACTCGTCTCCTTACCCGACTCAATCAAAAATTCATTTTATTAAGACGCATGAAAGTTGCGAGACTACTTAATTTTATTAACGCTGTATAAAAGATGAGGGATATTCGCATAACATTACTCCTCCTCTCCCCCCTATCTTATTTGTTTTTCTAAGAACTATAAAGAGCAAGTTATAGCGAAAAAAACTATTAAATGGTGTTTTTCGGAGATATAAACCAATTTTTCGTTGTTTTTGTCGTTTTTTCAATTATTTTTTTTATAGTTTGCACAATAATTTGGTGTATGGTCCTGCACATAATTAAAATTGCCATAGAATTAGTGAATGTTTTCTTTGTGAAATTCACTAACTTTAAATTCTTTTTTAAGAAAAAAAATGCTTATTTTAATAGTTATACAGGATGTTCCTTAAAGACATGCAAATATTTAAGGGTGTGATTCTACATGGAAAATAACGGGTTTTATTGTTTTACTCAAAAACGGTGCTTCTCAGGAAAAAAACTCAAGAGAGATTTTATTTTTCGAATTGAACTGGGATTTCAAAAATAATTTTATTTGGAAAATTTTTCGGCGTATCATTTTTTTTCTTTAAAAATATCAGTCAGTGCCCGTACGCATGCCACTGTTAGAGCTAAAAATTTTGCTTGTATTGAAAAACATGCCCGTTTATTAACTATCACTACGTACTAAATATCACTGAAATATCTCAAGCGGTTTCGAAACTATTAATTAATTTCCTTCTTTTTTTCTAAAATTTTAACACCCTGTATTTTCGCAACGGAACGTTTTTGGACCATAGTTTATAAAACAAACTATCATTAATTTTCCATGTAGAATCACACGCTTAAATATTTGTATATCATTAAGGAACACCCTGTAGTTTGTTTTAGACCAAATGACATACATTCTAAGTATTTTTTTAAACTAAGTTTGTTCAATATTTTCAGTATAAATTAGGACTTCCTGTCCATCGTAAAATTATTCCTTTATAAGAACAATTTATTTAAAAAAAAGTCCTTTCTCTAGAACAAAATGTATTAACTTGGGATAAGCAGGATGTCATTTTCGCTTCGAATGGAAATAAAACTTTGGATTCAATAACAATAAATTTTAATAAGATCCATTCAGAAATATCGAGAAATATCAGTACAGTGTTTTCCCTAGATTAAAGGGACTTTAACAGATCTTTGGTCTGCCAGATACAAAACAACGAATCCAATAAAACTCTTGCTGGAAACTAACAGATCGTCTAAACCTAGAAAAAAAGCCGTTAAAGCCCTCAGTGCTTGCACAACAACGATACAGAGCTGTCTTGGAGCACCCTTAGCGTAAATTTAAATCAAAAAATCTTTACATTGAAACAATACGGCTATTTTTACACTTACTGCCTTAAATCTACGTTAAACTCTACCGCTAAGCCTAAGTTCTAACTACGCTGGTTGTCATTCAGTCACCCATGCACTGATAACATTTTAAACTATTAGAACTTTACAAAACAAACCGACTGCATGTTTATAAAAAACATTAAAAAATCTAACACGTACGACTAGGTGGTAGCGCCCAATCTGGATTGGTCACGAGACACAGGACACAGCAGATAGATGTTATAAGCAAAATTCTCAGTTTCGCAAAAGTGGTCGACAGTTTAGACCAATCTAGTGTGCATATTTTTAGTTTTCAAATCTATCTACTGTGTTTATGGAAGATAGCAATACCTTAACATATTCGTAAGAAACAAAATCGAAATGAACGAATTAATACAGAAAGAAGCACTTACGAAGAGAGTGGGGATTTCTCCCAGAAACTACAGGCACCTTAGCGGAAAAAACGACAAGATTTACTACATTCGATGTGGAGTAAATTCGCCTGATATTGGTCAACGGAAAGGTGTATACAGGGTGTATCTCGCGACACGCACAGTCCCTCTGTCGGATAATCGTCGCGAGATACGTCATGTCAGGATTATTGCTTGTAATGCTATATCTACGACACTAGAAGCTTTTTATACAATGTGTAACCTAAAAAATTATACATCAGTAGAATAGACATGCAATGTTTCCTTCCTTCTGCTTTAAATTATATTGGATTTTATAGTACTTTTCAAAATTTCCTGTTAAAAAATTCAAGTACAGGGTCATCTCAAATAAATGGTGAATATAATGAAAAAACAGTACGTACTTGTAAAAAAAAACCTTCCGATTTGGTATTGAACTCGAAACTTTAATTTTATTCCGTCATGTTATGTAATCAATTTCTCATAGGCTACAAATATATTTTAAAGTATAGGGAACTATGCACAAACTTGGAGGGAATTTTGGGAGATTATACATTACAATGTTTATCTACAAGATGAGCAATTTTTCTGGTTCCCTAACGTATATTATATATTAATGGCGAAACTCAGACGTATAGATATACATATCTTTGCACAATTATCGTATTACATTATACTGGAAAATTGACACTAGAGTCGTAACAGAGCTAAGTCCAATAAAATCCAATGTACAAAATCGGGTAAGTGAGGCGGGCTACTCGGTGAAGGGCAGCTACTTCAGCTACAATTTTTTTGCTACGAAAAATCACGCACATAAATTATAACATAATTTTTTTAGCCATTTTATTTAACCCCAAAAGATTGTTAATATTTCAAAAATATACATTTTTTCACGAATAATTTTATAATGGATTGGAACGTTTCGTCTCGGTGCGTGAATTTACGCAGACTGAAATAAAATTTATCCCATATCAACCACCTTAGGAGCTATATTGTAAGATACATATCGCTAAAGTGTAATCTAACGTCTATATAATGTCTTATAGTCTAGCCCTAAGTTTAGTTTGGTCGAAATTCCGACCTATCACGAGTTAACAAATGAATCATTCGATTCTGATATGTATGTGATCTTAGTTGATATATTAAATATATAGAAAAGGGCAAAGGAATGGTAAAAAATAAAATCTATGTTCACAACTATATGGCAACGCAAATAATCAACCTAGGACACGATGTCTAGCATGAGATATAGATTTAGATTTTTAGAACCAAATTGCGCTTATTTTTGTGCGAATCTATTTCGACGACGCGATGTTCTTAGGAATAGTCGTGATCATTATTTCTTAGGAAAAAGTTCTCTCATACTAGCCATCGTTTCATTTACTTTCTGGATTAGATGACAACGATTTTTGGGTATTTTTTTCTACTTCTTCGAAACAATTATAATGGAAAATTAATTGCATTGTTGAAATAAAGGTAATGCTTACTGTTAAGTTGAAGATACAGGAGAAATCATTTTCTAGATGCAAAACACATTGTCATCTGAACCAATTGCACGAAACCCAGCTCGGAAAACTTACCTACCTACCTACAAACCTTAACTAACACTAGATATATCAGCCGATATGTACAGTAAGAGGAACAATCGGTATGATATGTACACAATACATGAACTGAATGAACACTAAACACAAATTTACAATGTACACATTTAGAACCCCTGTCTGAAGGGATTTCCCCCCGTTGCCTGCACCTGCGGCCTGAAAGGATTCGCAGTTTCCGGTTGCTGAGGAAGTACCCGACCTGGGGGCCGCGATGGCGGCTGCTGCTGCTGCTGGGGTTGATGGGGTGCCTCCTGGTAAGGCTGATGCTGATACGTATCTTGTTGGTAACCCTGATGCGAATAGTTCTGCTGTTGGTATCCCTGCTGGTCGTAGTTTTGCTCCTGGTAGCCAGAATCAAAGTTGGTCTCTTGTTGTTTGTACTCCAAGTGGTTTTGAATGTCTCCTGATACGGGTTTCTGTTCCTGCATGGAGTAAGTTTGATATTCCTTGTTGGGAGGATCCGACATGAGGATGTTGGCTTCGTTCTCGAACGGCTTGAAGTCGTATATGTGCCTCAAGTACATCAGCATCGGCGCGTAGAGGAGATTCGAGAAGGCGATGCCTACGTTGAGGGCGGTAAACCCTATAGCTTCCACCACACCCCCGGCAATGATAGGCCCTACCGCGTACGCCACCGAATAGGAAATGTCTGCTATGGCGTAGATGCTTCCGTACACAGAAACATACCTTACGTCCACCAGGTACCCGAGGGTAGGGAGTAGAGCTGTGTCGATAAGGGCGATGCCGAAGCAGATGCCGCAGATGGGGATCATGAGGAACTTGTAGGAATTTGCGAAGGGTATTATGAAGCAGCACAGCCCTTCCAAGGCCAGCCCTACGGCCGCCATAAGCCATTGATAGTGAGGATACTTCTTCGCCATTTTTACCGTTAAGATGACGCCAAGCACGTGAGGAAAGAAGGCCGGCAGCCAAATGATGCCCACCTTCCAGTTCTCCGTGGTGAGGTTGTCTTCTACCCAAAGAGATATGGTGGGCTCTAGAAAAGCCAAGGCGACGTTGGACATCATCAGAGCGCCAGCGCAGATCGCTATGTATTTGTCCATGAAGAGTCTCCAGATGGGTACGGACGGCGGCTTGGCCATCTGCTGCTCTTTTATCTGTTCCTTGATGGGCTTCATCACCAGCAGCAGCATGAACCCATCCAGCAGGGAAACGAACGCTAGGATGAGGAAAGGCATCTCCTTGCCCGCGAACTGATAGAGAGCCCCTCCGAAAGGCGGGGCCACCAGACAGCCGAAGCTGATGAACGCCAGGGCTATCCCCAGCGCCTTGGACCTCTCGTTCTCCTCTGTGAAACGATCTGCGATCATGGCGAGTCCGGCAGTGTCTGCGAATGCCGAGCCTACGCCTTGGAGGCTTCTCGCGAAGAAGAGGAGGCCGTAGCTGCGGCCACACGCGAACACCGCCGTCGAGAGGAACATGATCGACAGGCCGATCATCATGGGCATGTCGTAGCCGATGCGGTCGATGAGCGCTCCGGAGAAGGGGTTCACCATCAGCTGGACGATGGCCTTGGATGCGAATAGGATGCCGGTAGCCGAGTCCTGGCCGTGGTGGTCGTGTTTGATAGGGGTACCTGGTGGAAGCGTCGCGTTTCCCGAAGCCGGAACGTCGATATCTTGATACGCTCCGATGTACCGCAAATAATCGGGGATGATGGGGACTATCACCATGTAGAGCATGTTGTCGAGTAGCAGGGCTATGGAGACGATAACGAGGATGAGCTTGCGCTGGTTGCGGGGCTCTTGGAGCTTGGTCCACACCACCTCCTTGAACTCGCCGAACTCCATGTTGATGATGGGTATGGTCGTCATGGCGGCGAATGACCAGCAGGCTCGCAGGGGGTTGCGCGGAGTCGTGGTGGTGAGAGTTTAGTCGGTGTCGACGTCGGGTGCGGGGTAGCGCAGTGCCATCGGGTTAACCTGGACAGAAGAAGTGTGTTAGAAGATTCTGCGTGGGGTGTAGAGGGTGGGGAGGCACTGCGCTGATCCCCCCGCACCCCGAGCTTGCCAGCACAGGTCCCTGGCTCAAAACGAGTTGAGGGGATTCGCGTGGTAAGCATCCGCAAACGCCACTTTTTTGTGGCAGTACCGTGATTTTTTAGGTTGTTATACCGTAGTTAGAAGTCTGAGGAGCGGTTACGTCCGTAGAGGCTTACAGGTTCTGCTAACGAGTCCACAGAGCCTAGCTCGAGAACAACAACGGCAGGTCGAACATTCCTATCTGAGAGGCTGGGAAAATTCATTATAAGTGTGTAACTCGCGCCGACCCGCTACCTAGACTACGGGATAACAACCTAAAAAACCATTATACTTTAAATTCTTTGTTGTGACATTTATATTCATCGACGTGACTAGAATTAAATTGTTGCGGTAGAGAGTTAAAATTGTTACTTATTCCTTAGAAACATTTCTGTTGGTATCTGAATAGTACAAGAGTTAAAATAAAGTTCATATAGACACAGTAATTGTATACAAATTTAGCACAATGGATGTTCAATCAGGATTTAGACAGTATTAGTAAATCCGTATTATTGAATTGAAAATATTTCTTGAATTGAAATATTTTTATTTGATATGAGGCGAAATTATTCGAGTTACGCAATAATTTTATTGATTTCAGCCATCTTGATTATACATGCAGTTGGTGGCCATCTTGTTTCCACAAGTATTATAATCGTTTGCGCTCCGACTTCAGGTAAATCAATAGTACCCCGACCGACCTGCACTAATTGAAACACAACAACATATTTTTAGAACACGGTCATAGGGAACGCAAAAGAATCTTTTTAGACGAACGAGAGCATATTTATATGCTTACAAAACAATAATTAACCAATTATTATCTAAGATCTGTCGACAAAGTCGATGAATTGTTGAACTGTGGCTGTTGGTTTTTTCGAAAGGGAAACGAAAATTTTCTCTCTTATTTTTGAGAATAAAAAGTCATCATGGTAGCTGAATATTACTTTTAAAAAGTTAAATTTAATTGAATCTAGGCGTCAAATTTGCTGTTTTTTCGGAGGAGAACTAACAGAAACCACGTCACACCGTTCGTCTAAATCTAAGTGGAGGACTCACCTGTATCTGGTAAAGCACCACCTATGCGGTTGGCGAAGAAGCCCTTGAGGTTGGTGGCGACGCGCAGTTCGCCGAGCAGGCCTAGAGTGCCTCTCGGGCCCGCTTGCCCACCGTGTGTCTCCACGGTGCCGCTGTCCAGGTGCACACAGGTTTCTCGTTCACACCCGCGGACGACTTACGACCGCTGCTGAGTCGCTTGAGAAGTTCTGGCGGCGGCGACGGGGCCGCGGATAAGCGGAGGCGGCGCCTGGGGGGCAGGCGCGCGGCGTCGCGGCGCCATTGGCGGTCGACGGGAAGGGCCGGCCCACCTGGGGGTCGGGGGTGAATTTATGGTTTTGCGTTAATTTCGGCGGGCTGTGGGAACTGTTGTATTTTGCTTTGGGAGTAGAGGGATATGGCTTTTGGAGGTCGTTCGGTGTGGATAAAAATACACATAATTAATATTAAAGTGTTAGTATAGGAATATTTCTTGTATAGATGTATATTTGTGGGAAAAAATAGGAGGAATTCTCATATAACTTGACTTCATAAACTGCATTTTTAATAAACGTAGGAGAAACACTGAAATTTGCTAGTTTATTGAAGTTTTGAATAAAAAAGACAATTTTTTATTCTCACGAATTTTTGAAATCTGTACAGACATCATCACGACAACTTTTTGCGAAGAATTTCACTGTGGACTAAAATTTTTTGTATTAAAATGCCTGTGGCATCTTTTTTTTCTACTTAATGGTGATTTATTTTGAAAAAGGTTCTTTGTGTTGCTAATATCACGTAATATTTCTCTACTTATATTAAGAAAGTCGTTCTTGGGTCACTTATTTAAAATTTTTTTGTCAGTTGATCACTTCGTTTTTTAATATTTCTATATTTATTTATTATTTTGTACATTTTTGTTTCCAACTTGATAAATGTAAATGTAAAAAACACGTTCAAAATCACTGAACAGCAAACTGTCCCAGGATATCCCGATATCTTCACACCTTCAAGTATAACAAGAAAAGCCGCAAAACTCCTGACACTTCCTCGTTACGTATTCCGGTCTTGTCTTGCTCTCGTTTACTTAAGCCTATGTCTTTGTTTTCGGGTAATCTTATCACGTAAAACAATCCATCAGCACGTATACCTATACAAGCTCTAAAATTTAGGGCCTATTACGTACCTAACGAGAAACGCTGGGGATAAGAGGTAATTGTTGAGTGACCACAAATTATTTTAAAAATTGGTGTCAGTTTTAATTAGCTCGTATTCTTATATACCCTTAACCTTTTTAACGTCCTTTGGAAACACGCGTAAACATTTTAAACACAATTTAACAGCGCATTGTGGTTACGCTTTAAACTGAGCTAATTCTATTCAAAATTAAACTAAGTACCATCTACGCCTCAAGCCACAAAGTGGACATAAATGGGAACTTGGATGTGCTAACTCGTGTTGCTGAATTTCGCAATAACTACTCATCAACTTTTTCTGTTTATGAAAATTATGACAGATATGTATTAAAGCGGCCAAAGTGAGAGGAGGTTAAGGAATGATGGAAGCCAGAGGTATTTCGTGAGGAATACCATCTAGCTGTGCGGCAATAATTTTAGCACCACGGCGTTCTGTTGAAACATCTGCAACACTTCTCACTGTTTCATACAATAATAAAATTAATGGATCTTTTAATGGCCTAGGAAACTCATAATTATTGTTGATTGGTAAATAATTACTGCCGGTAAATCTGAGTTGGGAAATTATGGGACGCCTGTCAATCAGTCTCTTTTATCTTAGATGTTGAAGATTCTAGCATTTACATAATAAGTTTCAAACTAAGACTTAAAAGAGAGGAACTGAAAAATCGTCGTCAACGTTAGTTTGTTTCTGTCATCAAATATCTTTGAAACGACATAATTATTTCAAGTTTGAATGGAGAATACATTAGCAATGATTAAAAAAACGATTAACTCAAAATTATTACGAGAGAGGAAATATTTTAAGGAGGTTCGATACCGAAAAAATAAATGGTAAGAAAGTTTTCAAAATCATTAAAATCTGTTAATAAATATGCCTTCTGCCTCGTGTAAAAATATCAGATCGATTGCCAATATGTTTTTTTTTTTGCTTATACACAGGCTTTTATGGGAGTTGGGAAAAAAACTTTAATCAAACGTGAATATTGCTCTTAAAAATGGTTAGGATCGGGAAAATAAAATTGTAATTAAATAATTAAATATTACTAAACATTTTAAAACAATAAAAATATGCACTTACAATGTAATTATTGAAATAATGGAATGAATATATAACGTTTTGACAAGTTTGAACAAACATCTGATCCAATGAAAGGAAATATGGCAACGCTTCGACTGAAGCGCTATATTTGAATAGCTCGATTATAGATTATAAAATTATTCCAGTCGAAAACATATGTAGTAAAAATTAATATTAAATAAATTTTTTGTGATCTAATGCAATATAATAGCAATCTGAAACAAAAATTGAAAGGATCTCTTTGCAAAATTAACAATATTGATGTTCTGTAATAATCTTCAATTTGACAAGGCGACGTCTCACTATCATACACTGAGCTTCTTGATTGTTATCATAAATAGATTCTCGGTTTGCACATTTTACTTTTTTCTCATTAATCCATATTATGTTTCATATGCATTTTATATTGCTTTTCCTTTGTATCTTGGATGTTCATCATGTTTACGAAATATGCGCAAAGTACAGTTGACAGTAATGACAGTTGACCCAACTTTTACCACTACGGCATGGCAATGGCACTGTTGCCAGATTTCATCCATAATTTTACGAGCTCTTAATAAATAAATAGACACTTTTATTCAAATAAAAAGTTAATTGCCGTGCATTAAACACGAAAAATATATGCAAGCTAATATGTGTTGTATAAATTTCATTCGTATATATTATATTTAGTTCGCTCAAATCAGTTTATGTATGGTTGGTACTACAACGAAACTACCGTGTATAAGCATAGGGTTCCCTCCCGCACCGCCTGTCCCGCAAGAGATGTATCGAAGCTCCTTAACAAACCATTCAACTTTAAGACAAAAAAAATAGAGAAAATTTTCAAGGTAGGGTGTACTTTTCATAGTTCTGTGAAACCAATTACTTGGTTTACTATGTCATAAAGTGACATCTATCTGGACGTATTGGCGTTTCAAAGTTATTTAGAAAACATTTTTTTGTCAGTTTTGATGCCCGTTAGCGGCTGAACGAAGCAACTTCAGTTAAATCCGCATATTTTGGTCGTAGGCAGCTTTGGTAACTCCATGTACACGGAATATTGGCTCACCCTATATAGCACACACGCAAAATACAAGCATTTATTATTTGTAGGCACATATAAATAGTTACACGATATTTTCATTGAAGTTTATTCTGTATAATGTTGATTTATCAGTATTTTTTTTAGCATGTATTAACAATGGATACATTCCATTAAAATTTTGGCTAATTTAGACAGGACGTCTTCATTGACGCACCCCTGCCCGTACATAGAACCGTTTCCACGCACCAGATCTAAATATAAGCCGAGCTCGACCTGCCCCGTCGCGTCACCCGAAAACTCCCTTTCCGACTCCGGCTCCTCAGATCAGAGGTCGACGTGTACGGCATACAGGGGTTGCACGGGGTGATCAAATATTCATGCAGCCACGGCTGGCGCTGTATCGACCCGGGGTGGCCGGCCACCCTCGCCCCCCCGGCTCGCACCAGGTGAACGCACAAAGCGGAGGGCTCCACGGTCTGCTGGAGGACACCTCATCCAGCCTAGGCTAACTGGTGCGCCGTTAAGTGGGCTGTCGCCGACGGGAGCGGTCCTTATTGTCCTTTAATGAGAAGTTTGGACGGAAAAAATACAGAAGGGGGTAGTTAAAATCTGCGATGAGGGAATTCAGATTGTATTTTTAGTTATTTGAAGTGGTTTTTATATACAAAATATATAAATGACTTGAAAAAACATGGTACATTGTGTATAATTACACGTTTGATTGTACATTTTCTTCTTGCGTTGTATTCTTACCTTTTGCGTTGTACTTTTATATTTTATAATGTATTATTCCTAGTAAAAGTATGACCTGATTTAGCTCGACCAATCAGATTAATTACCTACGCGATCACTCGGTGTGCTGTTACTGGGCTAGTTGTTCAGTGGGCACGTTTAGATTCATTTGCGGTGTAACAATATATGTAGATTTTAAGCGTTACAATACAAAATTAACATGTAGTTTAATATTCCAATAATTATTAAAAGTAAGGTAGAACTTTTGAAAATTCATTACCTGACATGTTTAAAACATTTTTTTATGCCACTACTCACATAACGCGAAACTGCAGACGAGCTGCTCCGTCCCGGTCCATTTCGTTCACCCCGCGGCGTTTTCTCCCGCCCGGGAAAGCCGGCCGATGAAAAAGAAATTAATCACAACGCTTACAATCCCTTAACTCGATTCCTTGGCCAAGATGAGCGCTCAATCTCGCATATAATCCCCTTAATTATGTCGGTAATCCGGAGAGTTGCGTCTGGATCGTTTGTATGCAGGGGCCGTGGTCCCGATATAGAAATGTGGCGACTAACCGCGGACCTGTTCGGGACGGCGGGGCCTCGGGGCACCGCGCTTCATTTGAATTTTCGATCACGAGGCTCTGCAGGGGGGTTTTTCTTTTTGGGGGAGCGTAATGGAAAGCCCCCGGGAAACGTTGCCTCGTCTTTTCGGGATTTGGTTCCGCCGAGGTTTTGTTATCGTCAGATACTTAATTTACGATTTATAAAGTACAATATTATTTTTTCTGTGTTAAGTATTAATGGGGCGAAAAGCGAAGGGAATTTTTTAGGTAATAAAGAATATTTGCCTCTAGAAGTACCTAAAAACGCGGAACATACAGTAGGTATCGCGACTTATTCCTCAGACCTAAAAAACAGTATGGAATAGCTTTTAATGTGGTGTAAGTAAAAGTGGTGTATTGAAATAAAAATTAAGAAAACATCTGAAAATTTAATACAAGACGTGAACAAGGAAATCTCCAACATCATGTTAAAAGTTATTAAAGAAAATGTTAATTACTCAAAAAGAAAATTAGTTGGATATCGTTCAAAGAAGTCTAAGATTTTAACGATAGTGGAAATCGAAACAAGAAGTTCCGAACAAGGTTATTTTAGAATAAGCATTTACGGTACTTGTAGAAAATGAAAAAGGTTATGTGGTTATCACTAAAATTCCTGGCAGCACAACACGTACTGAGAGAACGTTTGTAATTTTCATCTGTCAGATTTACATATTTCATATACAGGGTGTTAAAAGTTTGACTGCTTTAATTTTAACAGACGATAGAAATAAACAAAAAAAACCTTATATGACATGGGTCCTACAAAATAAATAAAATTCATATCGAGCAATGTGACAACAGCGCGGCGAATAACACGAGGTACTAAGCTGTCCAGCCAGAAGTACGCAATTCAGTTGGTATCTGGAATTGGACCGTGTCTGAGTTTTTTTTGCGCACCACTATTTCCTTTTCTTGAGGCGTTTTCCAGTGAGTGCGTGCATCGAAAATGGTGGTGGACATTTTGAGCATATGTTGTATTTTGTTTTATACTGTGCGTTTAAAAATTTCACTCCACAAAATGTAATAACTTTATAATTTTAATTGTCGTTTGTTTAATTGCATTTCTTAGAATAGATATGGACAGGCTTGTGTGAGCTTGCTCCAGTTATTTTAGTTTTTGCGCATGAAAACAACACACAAGGTAAATTCAAACTAACTATTCATTAAAGTTAAATAGTTTAGTTTCCTTTAAATTAGTTTGCTGGTAACTGATGAAGGCATATTAATATTAAAATAAACATGTTCTCGTTTATTTCAGTGTATTTGTATCTGTAATAGTTTATCAAATATTTANGGGCGTAAAACCCAGGAGGGCCCTTCGTTATCCGAGAACAATCAGAGTCGACGTCAAAAGGAAGGTCAAGAGGCAATCAAGTTAAAAAAAAATCCGCTCTCCGCTTTCGGGATTATTCCAGTACATATTTATTGCTTCGGGAGGGCTCCTTAATTGTAATATGCGGCGAGGTGATAGTGGAAATCGAAACAAGAAGTTCCGAACAAGGTTATTTTAGAATAAGCATTTACGGTACTTGTAGAAAATTAAAAGATTATGTGGTTATCACTAAAATTCCTGACAGTACAATACGTACTAAGAGAACGTTTGTAATTTTCTGTCAGATATACATATTTCATATATAGGGTGTTAAAAGTTTGACTGCTTTAATTTTAACAGACGATAGAGTACATTGAAATAAACAAAAAAACCTTATATGACATGGGTCCTACAAAATAAATAAAATTCATATCGAGCAATGTGACAACGGCGCAGCCAGAAGTACGCAATTCAGTTGGTATCTGGAATTGGACCGTGTCTGAGTGTTTTTTGCGCACCACTATTTTCTTTTCTTGAGGCGTTTTCCAGTGAGTGCGCGAAAATTGTATTCGAAGTGTCGTGCATGCGAAAATGGTGGTGGACCTTTTGAGCATACGTTGTATTTTGTTTTATACTTTGCGTTTAAAAATGTCACTCCACAAAATTTAATAACTATATAATTTTAATTGTCGTTTGTCCAATTGCATTTCTTAGAATAGATATGGAAAGGCTTGTGTGAGCTTGCTTCAGTTATTTTAGTGTTTGCGCATGAAAACAACACATAAGGTAAAGTCTCGTTCAATTCAAACTATAACTATTGATTAAAGTTAAATAGTTTAGTTTCCTTTAAATTAGTTTGCTGGTAACTGAGAAGGCATATTAATATTAAAATAAACATGCGGCTGAACGAAGCAACTTCAGTTAAATCCGCATATTTTGGTCGTAGGCAGCTTTGGTAACTCCATGTACACGGAATATTGGCTCACCCTATATAGCANTTTGACCACTGTTAAAACAAAGTTTCCCAACTAGCCTCGAGTTGATTTTTTGATATTTTATTTATAACAGGTTTCCGAACAATATTCCGCAGAGAAACTTCTAATAGTATTTTTTCCCGAAACAGGCTCTTTCATGTCTATAATGACTGGGCTATACCGTAATTTTTAAATATGGAAGCAGATTTATTTAGAAATACAATTTTTCAGGTTCTGGTGTAAATAGTTGCAACATTTACCCATATTTGTGTTTTTATTCTTCGTTCATTCAGTTTTACAACCCATAACTTTTCATTGACTGATTACTTAAACACAAAAAAGAAAATCTCCTATGCTATAAAAAAGAAACAAAATAATTTTTCTATTTTGCTAGGTCTTTGACGTTTATGATTCCAGTACTAAGATTTAACTCATTTAATTTAATTAATTGTTACTTTTTCAAATTAGAATTTGTTAGTTACGGCCTGTCTAATAGCGAAGGCCTGCCTGGATTTGTTCTCACATAGAGCTAATAATAGCTTTAGCATTCACCTCAGATGTTTAGCAAAATAAATATTTTGAAACACTGACGAGGGGTGACTCGTGGCGTGGAATATGCATGGGCCGCGTCGNATGTATTATTCTACATAGATAATGAACAATTTAGTAATTTAAATTTAAAAGAATGATGTCTGATCTGTTTCTCAGTATAAGTGTTTTCAGCTCACTTTCATTGACAATGATTGCTGAAAAGGTACCTATACGCTCTGTTTCAATACCTTTTCAATAAACTACTGAAAGTTTCAGTAAAGAAATCTGTATTTTTAAAGTAATAATTTTGAATTATGGCCCGCTGTATCCATTTTACTAATTTAAAATGTAATATACAAACGGAAATTAATCTCTGATCGAATTCCTGCCCCATGCTATGAAATTTTCTCTCAACGGCCAACAATATTTTCTCTGAAATTAAAGATTTACTCATTTAATTCGTTTGAGCACTAAAAAAGCGTAAATTAATATCAATAAAATGGATGGAAAGAGAAAAAACAACCACGACCCTTCTGACAATCTATAGGTCAGTGTTTTGTTACGGTAATTTTTAAATATGAAAGAAGATTTATTTAGATATACAATTTTCAGCATTCCTTTTCAGATTCTGGTGTAAACAGTTGCAACATTTACCCAAATTTGTGTTTTATTCTTCGTTCATTCAGTTCTACAAGCCATAACTTTTCTGACTGATTGACTGAAGATTATTTAAAGACAAAAAAGAAAATCTCCTATGCCATAAAAAAGAAACAAAATAATTTTGTTATTTTGCTAGGTCTTTGACGTTTATGATTCCAGTACTAAGATTCAACTCATTTATTTTTAATTTAATTATTTGTTACTTTTTCAAATTAGAATTTGTTAGTTACGGCCTGTCTAATAGCGAAGGCCTGCCTGGATTTGTTCTCACATAGAGCTAATAATAGCTTTAGCATTCACCTCAGATGTTTAGCAAAATAAATATTTTGAAACACTGACGAGGGGTGACTCGTGGCGTGGAATATGCATGGGCCGCGTCGCGAGGGCGTAAAACCCAGGAGGGCCCTTCGTTATCCGAGAACAATCAGAGTCGACGTCAAAAGGAAGGTCAAGAGGCAATCAAGTTAAAAAAAAATCCGCTCTCCGCTTTCGGGATTATTCCAGTACATATTTATTGCTTCGGGAGGGCTCCTTAATTGTAATATGCGGCGAGGTGGTGTGTTAGAATGGACTGTTTGCTCGTTCTATTTGCTTTGATGTCACCAAATTGAATATTTATAGTTCCAGGGATTATTCGCGCTACTTTAGACAGATATTTTTCGCTCCAAATTTGCTGCGGCTTGGCATAAAAATGTCTTAATCGAGCATGCCATTATTTTTAGAAACCTTTTACATAAGTTGCTAGTTCTTCATTTCATATACAATAATATAATTTCGATAAATTCACTTTTCTACACAGAAATAAATGTGTGTTAAAAGTTTGCACAATTGTTGCACTGTTGACTATAATTTATATATAAAATACAACTAATTAAAATTTGTGTCACATATTACCAGCAAATTGTACTTATTGTTTAAAATCTTGCATTTAACTTTAATCATCATAAATAGGTACAAATAAAATTTCAAAATTTCATAGATTTTCATAGAATTTCTATACAGTGCTTTCGAAAAGTTACAAATAAATTCATTATTTTTTAAATTGAGATGTTTTCGAAAAAATCCCCTGGCACGTCGATTTTGTTTTTAAAAAAGGCACTTTTTGACATACGACCCATATTTGTGACGTCATCGTTGTTCGAGATATGACGTCATCGACAATTTTTTACATAATCATTATCATTTTCAGTATTGTGAAAATTAAATTTTAAAATCTTCAAACATTATTTTCTTGGAATTTTTGTTATGTAACACCATAATTTTTCATGATCTGTGTATGTAGAATGACACGTTCTTTCAAATGGGATGGTCAAAATTGGGGGTTGCTATTTAAAAAAATTGTCGATGACGTCATATCTCGAACAACGATGACGTCACGAATGTGGGTCGTATGTCAAAAGGTGCCTTTTTTAAAAATAAAATCGACGAGCCAGGGGATTTTTTCGAAAACATCTCAATTTAAAAATAATGAATTTATTCGTTACTTTTCGAAAACACTGTATATTGTAGTTTTTGCTACCACATAGTATAAAATGTATAAACCTTTAAAGATAATTACAAATTTCTATCATTAAAGTTTTGCAACCAAAAAAGAAATTTTAACACCGTATTGGTGTCTTGCAAATTTTAAGACATTGTAAGAATTTGTACAATTATTCACAGTCAAGATAGATACTACCAACAACACTTAATACATCTGCATATGTGATAAAACTAAAACTAAACCTTATATAAAAAATATAACAGTATTTTCTCAATATATATACTACATACTTTATACTACAAACAATATTAAAAAAAGTTGCCAAAACAATATTATTAAGTTTTACTGCAATTCACGTAGGTAATCAATTTTTATATATGATAGCAATTTTGACAGTTTTTTTGCTTAACATAGCAGATCCTAATAATACAGTAATTTTTTACAAAGCTTTTACCCAAAAATTATCCGAATTTAATGAAAAACCAAAATCTTATAACGAAAAATCGATTTTCAACTCCCAACTTCAAAAGTTACTAACTCTACAGGACGAGCCCAAATAAAAACAAGGTTTATTTTTTTTAGTATCTCTCATTTTTTGGAAAAAATATTGGGGAATTATAAAAACAAATCCTCGGCCGATTTATACGAAAAAGAAAATTAAATCGTAGGGACGCGACTGTCAATCCTGTAAAAACAAACGACCCTCGACGAAAAAAAATCACTTAGACACGATCCAATCCCCACAAAATTGAACTCACTTCTATACTTCTACATTTTTCGGGGCCCGCAACGCATACCGTATCCATACCTGTCTAAAAATAACGCGTTTTCAGTTTTTCAGACAGGTATTGATCCCGCTCGCTGAAGGCGCTGCCTCGTTCGCAGCCGCCTCCCGAAGCCGTCACGAGATCCCGCCTCCGGCTCCGCCCCGCGCTTCGATCGGGCTTCCAAAAGTTCACAAAAAGGTTACTAGTATTTAACTTGACTAATGTCCAACTCTCGAACAGCTCTGTATTGATACCTCTGGAGATAAAGTGGATGGCCGAAAGTTGAGGCACTGCCAATCTCTTCGGAGCAACTTTTTGGTCCTACGGGATAAAGGGAATCCCGAAGGGCCCGACTTTGACACTTTAAACTATAACTGAGAGGTCGTTCGCGACCGGCTCAACTTTTAGTTGCGATTCCGAGTATTGTTATTTATATGGTTTATTTACGATAAGTTTGTAGTGACGTCGCATTTAGTAAGTAAGTGCAGCCTATAGAAGAACCCTAAATTCTTGTTCTGTATCGCATAAAGTTTGAGATTTCCGCTAGTACATACCACTAAAATCGACGAGTCGCATATGTCAGTAATAGAAACAAAAATAAACAAGCCACTTTGCTTACCGTTTACTTCCTTATTAACAGTACAAGTTATTACCTTTGTGCATTAAGTAATTACTTCTATCAGTGAACTTGCAACATTGTAGGACGTTAATACTACTGTGGAACTTTTCAAAAAGGTGCACACCACCTTTGTGAGCAAAAACAATCGTTTCCCCTTCCGAGCTATTAAATCGTTTAATATGCTGCAAGTTTTCGTTCTCGAAGATTATTATCGTGTGCACAAAAATGGTGCAATTAAATAAACGGCGACTGTTAATGTCCTTAGCGACAAAGGAAGAAAGTAGAAAATGACCTCTCGAAAAATCCATCGGCGAAGCGAACACGGCTTTTGCTGCAACAGCAATTCTGTGAAATCGTATATTATATACCTACATGTGAAAATTCTGTACGCTTATGTCACACTGAAGCATGAAAAATTGCTTTGCGTCAGCGCATTGCAACAATTATTAATAGGTTGCATTGAAACGACGGCATCTGGTCTCGAGTTAAAACGAATTTGTTTACCTTCTCTTATTTACATAAGCGGCTTTGTCGTACTAACAATGGAGCAAGTAGTGGATCACATGGGAAATTAAGTAAAACCAATGTGAAAATCAAAAGGATATACATACGTATATTGTTATAGAATGGCGTGCTGCTCAATCACGAGTGCAAGGATAATATTCCTTATTAAGTTCAAGGAACCAAGGAGAAAAAAACTATAACAACAATCACGTAATGGCGTTATTTCAATAAATGCCTCGCACTTATTATTTTCCTGGAAGGTGATTTATGAATAGATTGTCCTTCTTCAATTGCGGATCTCAGAAGATATGGCACAATCAGCAGCCTCATTATGAACATTATGAAGATCACATATTCTGACAGGCGATATAATTCACTAAATCGTGACGATCGGCGTATTAGTAACTAATTCTCTGTCGTTTTTTCTTGGCCGTCAATCATGTACGATTGCATGCAGTTAATGTTGCCTTTAAGGAGGTCGTTTTCAGGTGTGTTCGGTGGGCGAGAATCGTGTGACGGCGACAGTATATTACAGCTCGCGTACGGGAAGAATTAATTTTGGAATAACGACGCCACGCATACCCTTGGAGCAAGAATGTGTTGCGAAAGAAAAATTATTTTGCGACGTACTTATCCTTGAGGAGGATATCATTTGAAATACAACTTATTTCGTTGTTCGCGTCCACTTACGTCATCTGAATCTTTCTGGTTCATTCGTTCGAAAGTTAAAAACAATGAAATCGTTTCGTTTTCATAACACCTAACTTCCTTGAATCTACATTATAAATCCTACTGCAAAAATTCAGAAGGACCATTACCTCACTGTTTTTTTTTTCATCGTGTGTTATGAAATGAAATTATCCCATCCTAATGAACTCAGATTCGTTAATTTGTCAGCCCGAACACCTGCTGTTAATTGATACACATCCTGTTCTCAGATTTGGTACTGGTAACGTCTATTTTTTACCAAAATTTGCGTCTCACGTTACCTTTGAGCTAACTTTATTAATAAATATGGATATGATGGATGTGTTTACACGTTGGCCTTGCTACGAGTATTAAAAGCATAAAATCAATTATATGTTTTGTGTTATGAATTGGGTACTTGTTGAGAAATAATTAAGATAGATGCGTGTTTTTTTTCATCGAGATGAGTTACTTACCGACTGCGGCCTTTTTAATTAGCGGGCGTAGAAAAAAGTCTCAAAAAAACATTGAATTGTCGTCATACGTCGTGTGATCTTAGACATATTAAAATCTTATGACGAAAATCTGCACATATCCAACGAAAAGAATTTGTGTTAAATTTATAATACTCCAGCATCACAGGGAGAATATACTCCCTAAACAAAAGCGGTTTATAACGTACCAAATGCGTCTAGCGGTGTGTGACATGTTTGCCGAAAGCAAGGCCGCCTGTTGCAATGAAGAAGCACGAATTCTTCGGGGCAATCTACATACATCGTAGTAGTCGCTGAAACAAGAGCAGTGCAAGGCAAACTGTGTTCATGTACCGATTATTGGTTGTAGCGGTTCTTGCGAAGTTCTAGAGATTTACATATTGGGCAAGCAAAAATCGATGCTCTGTGTCACGAAGTTGCAGAAAATATGTCACAAAGCTCTGTTTTGATAATATTTGTTAAGAGATATTTATGCAATATTCTAGAAAGACGTTTAAAATATATAGTTTTCTATTTATAGTGTTATCGATACAAATACAGTAGAATAGTAGATATACTTAAACTGATAAAAATTTAAGAAATGTTTACATAGGTATTTGTTATGGTTTTTATGCACAATTTGAATGAATTGAACATACATCATACATTGTGTAGAATTAATTAATTATATTAATATTTGGTTTTCAAGATATCTGACATTATCTTCCACCAAACGTACAGACACCTACAATCGAGCCGAGTCGTATACAATAGAAACAATTGCAAGCACTACTGAAAGAATTTTAATTTGCATAGTATCCAAGCTACGCTTTAAATGAAAGCTCTGGATATCTCACGGAGTATAATACGCGATCTTCCTCGTCGCTTTTGCATAATCCCAGCCATGCGTGCAACTCGGTAGAGAAATTAAAGCTACGTTGTAGTATATAGTTGCGAAATTTTTTATCTAATTTTCATCTATCGAAGCGTCTGCTCATTATCCAAGACTTCGAGTGTGACTGTTACGGAATCCGGTCGTGATGTATGTAGCAAATGTGCTGCAAAATATAAATCAGAAGCTGCCGTTGGTTCATGCTCTGCCGACTGATTTGCTATCCGCATATCGCAGGTCGATTTTTTTAACAGAGGTCTCGTGACTGTATTCAATAAACGTAAAAAAGTGGAAGCAGATGTTTAAGAGGGGATATGTCGCAAAAATCGTGAGTTTAATCGTAAAAAAATAGACAGTCATCGAATTATAAAGAAACTTTTATAAATATCGTTGAGAAATTTTAGAAAATTTACATTTGTTTGTAATAATTTCACTATAATTGTAAAAATAATCACGATGTAAACGTCGAATGTTCACACAATTCGTTCCTGTCGCGATTTTAGGAACAATTGCGTGAATTTTCATTTTCATTTTTTCCATGTAACTTACATTCGGACTTTTACTACGTAGTTGTCAAAATCAACTTCCTTCCAATTTATCGGCAATAATTAAAAAGAATTGCTTAGCAAGACGCGTTAAATATGCGTTGTCATAAAAACTTTTACAACTGTTTTTATCTAAAATCGCCAAACCACAAGCGACTCGTATCGCCGGTCAAGAATACATTAAATTAAATGATCCTCCACTGAAGATTGTGGGAAATAATGAGTTAAAATTGACAATGAATATTTATTCTTGAATGTTTGCAAAATTTAATCAATTGTTTATTACACTTTCTTGTTCGGTGCAGTTTCGATCTCCTTGTGAGGGTCTAGCACGCCTCTCGATAGTGAAAATGAAGAAATCATAACGTTTGAACTTAACACACGCGACCTTGAACGCAAGAGAAAGCCATTCCGGAAGGTGGCATGTTGCTAATTGCTTAAAAAGCAATTGTCACATAGCGTTTCTGGTAACAAAACGCGTTACGTGAGCTACTCAAGCTTAATACATCCACAATTGAATTAACGAAAGCTTTAGATGTTTTTGTTGCCTCTATAATTTCAAAACAAATATAGAAACTTCAGATTTTAAGTGCGTTTTGTTGAGTAGGTTGGACGAAGAAAAATTACTGTTTTTTTTCCGGCAGAGACAAATGCTAGACCTTGAACTAAAAGCTGAGTTATGAGCAAATTGTTACAACTTATAGATGTATATTTACAACTACGATCATCTAGTTAAAGTACCATCATTTAGAAATAGGTATTAAGTTAATTATCCCATTATCGGATCCGGTATGAACACGTGAATAATTTGTTTTTTTTTGTGGCTACAGATGAATGACTCTATTTTTCGAACATTATTCGGACAAAAAGCTTAAAAGACAATATAAATATATATTTCCAGGTACTGACGACGTCTTGCAATTAAATTTACCTACATCTGTGATTTCCATCATCAAATTATTGCTTGATCTTGATATATCCTATATACATATCATTAAACCGGTTTCTTCCTTATTATATTTAAAATAAAGTATAGTTCCTAGTATAGAAACCCTATTTCTAGACTTGTATATTGTTTAAACATAGCAAAGTATATGTACAAGAGACTCAACACTATTAAGGACAAATAAAATCCCTTTTTTAATGTACCTGTACCTATCAGTTTCTATTTATAAACAAAAGGTTTTTAGCTGCTCATATTTTGCATGTAAACGGCAGCAAATCGAGACTTGATTACAAAAGAACCGTCGCCACTAAATATTTATTGAATGTCGTATAGAAAAAAAACAAGTATTTAAAAAATTTAAATAGTATTTTATCAAGTACAAGATCAATTCGATGAGATATAAAAGAATATTTTAATACTATACATTGACATTATCTTTTAAAAATATCCAATACTTGTAAGTACTGGGAAATAACACTCACTTCAAAATAGAACGATATTTAATGAATTTTTGAACTATTTCCAACATTTTCAAAAAACGAATTTCTTTTAAACAAGAGTATAGCTCTTGCTAACTTTGCTTGCTTAGTAAATAGAAACAAATAGAAAGTGAATACATTTTCTTGAATAATTTGAAATGTTTATTATTATTATTTGCGAAATAACACGAAAAAATAACCCTACTTTGTCAGTTCAATTAAAACGACTTGTAAAAGACAAAAAATATCGATAGCTCCCTTGTGCAAGAAATTATGGTTCGGTATTCGCTTACACCCTGTGCATATAAAGATTGAAATAAAAATAAGTTCCTCAATTATTATTCTCTGATTTTTAGGCAGATATTATAAGGCAATTGTGAATATTCTGTCACAATATCCGTCTCGGAATCGCCCCAGATACCTAAGTTTGCATAAATCTGTCCAAGCCAGTATTAATCTCCTAATATCGCAACGGATTTTTCGTTCCTTTCGTAGCGGCGTCACGAACTTGTCATAAACGCTCCGGCATCATGTCGCAAACATCCACCGACGGTTTTCCTTTTGCAAGGCTTACCCAACCCGCTCCCAGTGAGTTCTTTTAATAAACGGTACGGCCGGTCATCAGATTAGCATACGCAAGTTTGCGATATGACACAGATGACGTGCTAGAGGTAATAATGACGCCTTAGGAACTCGAAACACAATACTGACTTCACTTTTCCTGAAATTCCATCTAATTTCACAGCCTGTCGAGCCAATTTACTACCACCGGCGATGTTAGAAGCTTTGGATTTATAACCAAAGCTGGCGGCTTGACACTGATCTTTAATAGTTGCCTTAATAATTACATAAACGTAATTCATACCTCGGTGAACGCGAACTGATAATATTTCTTGCGGTAATTACGCCGTAAGGAAAATTAAACTCCTACAAATTGAGCGTCCATCAATTTAATTTACAAACTCGATCACTCTTCTGCTTGAAGACCTTTCACCGTCCCATTGGCCTGATATTTACTGAAATGAGACGTTTGGTAACAAGATTAGAATATTAATCACATAACTGGGGCTTCAGTCGGTTAAATAAAGACAAAATGGTCAAATATGTATGGGAAGATTGGTATAATTTGAAGAAAACGCGATGTATTTTTTTTAAAACACGTCCAGTGGAAAATCTGCTGGAATTGACATCTAAGCTAATGAATTAATCATATGTACGTTAGTTATGTATAATATATACAAGAAATCATTTGCGAGAAGCTCATTAACTAAATCGACAACGCGATTGTAGAAGATTGTCACGCCTACGTTTATGTTAATTCGAATCAATTATGCTGATAATTAAATCGTTCTCTACAAGTTTAATTAAGATATTCTCAGGCAGAATAGACAGAACTGGAGCAGCGAAAACAATGTATACTCTACAACAAAATACAGACTGTGTGGTAAGCCAAAATTACTCGATTATACAACTCGGAGATGTGCAATGATTTGCAGGGATATATTTATTGTAAGACTAGAATACAAACCTTTGTATTATAAATAAAGTAGTAACATTCGCCGATTTATGTACTTGTGAACTATTAGGTCTCTAGGTCTGTCTGCCTAATCTGGACGCAACGTTTCGACACTATTCGTACATGCAAACGAGGATAAGTGTTTCTTAAACAATAATTAAAAATCATTTTACACGCATTGTCCATTAGGTTGCGAAACGGAACTATTTTAAAATTACCCATTGCTCGATAATTACCCGAGGATCTTCGAATGGTACTTATTTTTATTCAATTAGCGAAACATAAATCCAGTATCCTTCCAGCGAACTAACTGGACGATTATATTTATGGCCAAGGTTGCCTTTTGACAACTCGCATACGAGCCGACAGTATTTTTTTCTATGAGGTAATATTCGGAACGAAAATAACAACTAAAAACACTGCTGAGTAACTGACTGTTTTTTTGCCACGTTTTTTCAATCATAATTATTATCATTAAATAAAACCGGCAATTTTTGAATTATTATTAGTTATTTGAATGATTGTTAAATGTAAACATATTCTACCAAATAACACACCGATGTAAATTATATATTTTACATTTTTGACTTCGAATATTTCGACTGTCCAAGAAAAGTAAATTTTAGTTGTCCATTCTCTGAAGATAGTGTTTTTTCTTTGTATTAATTTTATTAAACAATTTGTATTTGTTGAATTTTTGCAAGCATTTAGACAGTTTTAGATATTTACTGAACGTGCTTTAGATTAATGTGTGTTTCTTGAACTGCATTTTATGTACATGCCATGAAGAAAACAGAAAATCTTAAAAGTATAAAAAACTTTATTAATTTTTAATTCCCACATCATTATTCACAATGTTTATTACAATTTTGAATTTATATGAATAGCAAGAACTCCATCGTATTCGTTACTTTCTAAAGAAATATTAGCCATTCCATCACCATCTACCACTATACTTTTTCCAGTACAACTCCCATCCCTAACACCACCAGAAATGACATCGCAATACGTTCCAGGAGACACACACGTCTGTAAACGCTGTTTCAAATCTCCCCAATTGGTGAAAGCCACAAAACCTCTATTCCCTCGACAGAAAGCGATCTGTTGGTCGCCATTCGACCACCAGTTGGTCACTGGGGTGCCTTTCGCTACCATCCTGAACTCCACCAGGTTGTAGATCTGTCTCCAGCGGTGCTCGCAGATGTAGCCGTTGCCACACGTCGCATCCGTGTTTATTTGCGGTGAAACCAAGTTGCCAGAACCGTCCTGAGGTGGTCCTGAAAAGGAATTCGTCGATAAAACGCAAATAAAAAATTTATTGGGTTGTATTTACCCTGGTTCCTTTCGTTGAAGTCGAAGCTAGACATAACTTTGGGAACACCGTATGGATGCGCCAACATGAATGCGTTGGCCATTTTGTACTGTTTCGATTTTTTGTACGTCAATTTTCCTTCCTCCCTCTGGGTGTCGTGGTTGTCCACGAACACCACAGCGACGCCATTTGACAGAAAGTCCCATGTGGGGCCCCAGCTGTCGAGGTAGGTGAGTTTGTCGTTTCCTTGGAAAACGTTGGAGATGGAGTTGCTGTACTTGAATTCCGTCACGGCTCCTATCTCGACGTAGTCTGGGATCACTCTTTCGTTACCTGAAATGTAACAATATAACCATAAACAAATTTTCTTTACATAAAATATAGCTGGTGGAAGCTCACCAAGATCTATAACTTCTTGAAAAACGAAAGGCTTAGAATTCGCCGCGAATCCATACTTGGTGTTTAAATTTTTAAGTTTGGAAACGATCTTCTTCAAATCTTCAGGCCACATATGTTTCGCTGCATCGACCCTAAAGCCTGCCACTCCTAGATCTATAAGGTGGTTCATATACTCGGATATTTTCTGCCTGACGTATTCTTTACTCTGAAAAATTGAACGTAATATGAAAAATGCTCAAATTTATCTCTACACTGAGTTACCTACATGGTCCAAGTCGCTTAAACCGACCAACTGGCAATTTCTCACGTTTCCTATGTCTTGGTAATTGCTCACCGCACAATTGTCGTGGAAATCACTTTTGCTATATGGTACTGCTGGGAATATTTTATTCTTGTAGTCGGCTTTACTTCCTGCAGTGCCGGTGCCATCCGATGCGCTCATATGGTTTATAACAGCATCTACATAGATTCTGAAAAAGAGATTATAATTATTCATTTCCTTTAAGCGCAGAAATAGGTCATAATAACTTGTACGAGAATTACGTACAAAATGCAAAATAAAGCATTACAAAAATGGAGTCTACTGACCTTACTCCAACGTTATTGCAACGCCTGGTCATTGCTTTGAAGTCGTCTTCGTCACCAGATCGTGTCTTTAATATGTAACTGACTGGTTGGTATCTTTCCCACCATGGTCTATTTTCAATTACCAAGTTTTCATTGGGCGGAGATATCTAAAATTTAATTATATCTAAATTTTGGTCTGTGTCAGTAAAAATGATGTCTTCCAAAACTTTATCACTAGATTTTACGTTGAAAAAAAACGGCCATCAAAGTTGCGGCAGCCTTTACATTCACCTTATCTGTAAAATTTTTACTTATCCATCTTGTTGAGAATCAAATAGTTTGATGACCAAAATTTCGAAGACGATGTAAGAAGCATTTCTGAACTTAGTTTAATAGAACTTATTCCTTCTTTTTAACGTAGAACCCAGTGAAAAGTTGAGGGGTATGAGACACCTTGAATATCCAAGATAAATTCATACAAAAGCTTCCACACTTAGAAACGAGAACAAACTGTTTCATCTTCCACTTTTACTTATCGATTAAGTAGAACAAAACAGTTAATTAATCGTTTTACTTCTTATATAAACATTTTTGCTGCTATATTTGTAACATCCCGCATAAATCATCAACCTCAGACTCCGTGTTACTTACAAACTCCACATAAAAGATACTAAACCACTTTTTGAGCATGTAACTTCCTCCTTGATTACCTGCACTCCGCCGTATCCTTTGTGTTGCAAGAACCTCTCGCATTCATCGGCAACGTCCAGCCACTTCCACTCGAACAGGTGGACGAAGGCGCTCCGATTGCCAAAGAAATGCGGATCGAATTGACAAAAACCGAAAGAAAACAACAACGAGGTGAGAATTAATTTCTCCATAACCATTTTGCTCGCGGCGCGGTCATAGCACTGAATTTGGTTAATAAGCGACATATTATTCTCGTTGTAGCGATAATAATGTACAGGGTGGAACACGAGGGCTAGGTCTGCGAGTCGTGATACAGATATCACTGTTGGTATTTTATGTAGGACTTCGCGTGTTTCTAGCTTGACATGGAATGTTTGTTTATAAAAAGCAATACAATGTGTTAACACCGATATTAAATAATTTAATGTATAATAAACAAGTGAGAGAATAAATGTTATATAAACAAGGATATACCTGTATTTCACAATTGGTTGCTCTTAAATACTGCTCAAGCAAAATATTTTGTGGTTTTTCCACCACGTACATAGCACCAAAAGTGATAAGTCTGTCTAAATATAGACATGAATTGATTAAAAATTGATAATTATGCGTGCGAAGTGTATGACATATTTGTATAAAGGATTTTCCTCGAGAAATGTGCACATATCTACATAGAGAACTGGTATTGCCAATGTCATCACTTGTTCTTGAATACGCATAGTTTTAACGTGTAGTATAAAGTATAAATATTATTTCAAATCAGCTATTTTTGTCACTCACTCATATTTAACGTTATTTTTGTTACAGTTGTAACAAATTTTGCAAAATTCCTTAAAAAACGTGCCAAAGAATGATCCATATTTTTTTGCAATTTATTCTCTTATCATTAAAACAATTAAAAGGAAAAAATATTGGCTTATGTAAAAAGTTCTGCGGAATCGGAATATGCAATCAGAAAAACAATTGAACATCAATTAAAAACATATACGATCAGAAAACCCATTGTAGGTACTTTTTTGCACAAAATGGTATAAAATCAACAAACTTTTTGCTAACAGTCATTTATTTGTTCAGTGGTATTAATTTTTCGTACATTTTAGTTGCTCCAGACAGTTATTTTGATTACGATTCGAGCGTAATAATATATCTGTCCTAGTTTTGCCTGATAATCAATAAAATAAACATTTTTTATGTTTAAAATAGGTCCATAATTAAACATTTTATCCGAGGTGTCAAAACTAATTAATTAAATAATTTTCGATCAAACAGAAAGTCAAACAAATGAATGACTACCACCAAAAAGTTTGTAATGTTTAAAAAAATACATTTTTTTTTTACAAGAAACCTCTTTTTCGACTATATTTTTTTCAAATTGACGGCCAATTATTTTTCTGATTGCATATTCTGATTCAGCCGACTTTTTGCATGCGTCGACGTGATGTCTCATGGAAATATTTTAACAGAAAAGAAGTAAATAGCAATTAAAAGAGAATAATTAGGGAGCACCATGAATATACTACTTTAATTTTTATATGAGATAACAAGCGAACTTAGTTATACATACTAAAGAAGTAAATACTGATTTTAACCCGAAATATAGAGCAAAGAAGCTTCTGGATACCAGAAATTTGCGTATAAATCATTAATTTGTTTAAAAAAAGCCACAAACCGAACCATAAATGATTAATTACTCTCCAGCTAGCATCTTGGCGTACAGAGCTCACTAAATTACGTTCCTATAAAAGGAAAGTCAAGGATGACACTCGTCCGAGATTAACTTATTTAAACGTGATGCAAACTGATCCATCAGACCGTTTGTTTGTCATATTTAGAGCCTCCGCGATGAAATTAAGTCAATACGGGGCGACCTTGTCTCTCACAGGTGATTTAATGGTCGAAAGTGAGTTGAAAAAATCGGAACAGGCCTGAAGGTGCAGGTACTATCGACCACTGATCAAGTCAAATGAAAATAAATTATGTTTTTGCTTATAATGTTTCGTTGGAATTTCTCAAAATATTATTAAAGTAAAATTATAATTTAAACAAACACAAAGGATTCATTTTCTTTGTGAGACATCATTCTATTAGTATTTGCCTCTATAATCGCAGAACAATCTTATTTTTCTGTTAAAAATCATTTGCATAATGTAAAATTAAAAGAAATAAACAGGCCAGTTACTTTGTCTAATCTGAGTCATTCGAGCGCAAATCTCATGTTACTCAGTCTTCTGATTTCAGAAGATTCTGAAAATATTAAAAATATCTTTTTTCTCTAAAATTGCAGATGATCTGATGATTAAAATATTGTTAAATACACTTTTTATACCCTTGATTGTAATGAAAGTTCAATTTTTCCTAATTTTCCATAATCTTAGACCGCTGGTAGAGACCCTTGACGTGTTGCGTTCCCAGTGATCGCGGTTTAAAGGTATTAGAAAAGATTGTGTAGCGTATACTATTGTAAAAAAGTAATTTGTGTGCATATTGTATAGGAAGTAGGTAACTGTTTACTTGGAGATATGAATCCCTGCAATAAACTATTGTAAAAACCTTCTCATCGTGAAAGTACAGCCGTTTGATGGAAGAAGCCGATTACTTTCTTTAAACGCAAGCAGATTTGGAAAGGGAAAATAATAGTACTTGCGCTACACGTACTGATCAAGCAATTGTACCGCTCTATTTACTTTTTACGTTTTGTTCTAATGATGGTTCTTTCCCTAATTTAATTCAATTTTACTTGGTATTACGCATGTTACCGTTCTCGATGAAATTTATTTACATTCTGTTTTCTTCTATTACTGCAATACTACCATTGTATTACGCTAGTCTATAACTCGCACTGATTTAAATCTGATTAAAAATAAAATCGTCAATTTTGCACAAGAAATAATTATAACAAAAGCTGAAGGGATTACCACACTTTCTTTGTGAAATTGGCATCAAGCTGCAAACACATCTGAAATTAAAAAAACTAAAATGACCTACTTTGCTAAGGCGCAAAAACAACATCGATCTACTTTATATATTCGGAATGATGGATTGTACAAGTTATACTATTCTAACTTGACCGAGACCGTAAATAGCTTCTTCATTTATACCATTTATTACATTACATAATAAAGCCTTCAAATTAAAATAAATTTTATAGCACTTCGACGGTGATATTTCATTTCGCATACCGATTTGTGCACGGCGGCTTCTCTCTGTCGGAAATAATTAAAAAAAATCAGCAGATAACACTGCCCGATATCGATTCAAATCGAAATCGCTATACCGAAAAATAGAAATAAATAGTGTACAACATTCCAGCTTCATTTAGTCGCATTTTCTTTTGTACTATTCGGATTCACAGTCCCTTGATTGATGAGCATCTCAAACGATCATCAACTTTCCTCAGTTCCCTGAGGGAACAAGAAATAAATTCTTCGTAAGAAGTAAAAGTATTTTTTTAATTACGTGTCTACGTTACAAAATATCGCAGCTAGGCTCCTCACATAAACAACGTGTACAAAAATGCTTGTTTCCAGCTTTTATTTTCGCCGACAAGTTGTTCGCGGTGTCTTCTCGCTTGTACGTTTCAAAACATCTTTCCAATCTAATAAAATTCCAGCTAATTACGCAGTACTTACTTTACATACACCGTAGATAATGCATTGCCAATCGCAGACGTAATACACTTAAGGTAATGCACGGCATTTTGCAATTTGGGTTGGTTTAATTTTCACCAATCCAATTGACACTTCAGTCAAGGCGATTTTTTTCACGGCGACTGAAAGGATGAGCGTGCAGGCTAATTTCGTTAACCGCTTTGTTGCCACCAGCCTTGTGTAGCGCTTATAAGGCACCAGCTAAAGAAACACATCGTAGGGAATTAGGGAGCAGTCGCTAAAATCTTTGAGCTATGAACTTCTATTAATATCATTCATCTCAAAGCATACATTTATCACAGGTGGATTATGAACATGTTGAAATTAAATAATCAAAACCTGAAAATATATTGTTGACACGTTTTGTTCTGATTTACCTATATCCCACTTAGGTTGTGCAAAAAATCTCTGATAGCCACAGAGTTGCAACATCGTTTCCAATTTGTAAACAGTAAAAAATATTGACTTATGAGCTGTTCTCCTTTCGTAACGCTATAACAATTGTCGAAATCATCCTTAAAAGTAACATTAATTACTTTGGATATACTAATTATCAGTGGATCAGTAAGTAGGCAGCAAATCAATACTGCCTTGTTCCCAATTAGAAAAAATTCTCGATAAATAAAGTAGCTGTCGACAGTAAAAAAAAATAATTACACATACGCTCAAGTATTCGATTCAAATAGGACATTTGGATGAAGTCATGACTGTATTGTAACGCTGGAAGAATATTGATGAAGCACAGGAATTCCTGAAGAAGCATTTTTATCATTCGCATAACATTGCAAAGTCGTCGGCGAAAAATCCGAAAAAAACATTGTTATATGAGCTCTGAAACAGAACTAATTTATTTGCTGTTAATTTAATCGACAAATATTTAGGCACGCTAATTAAGATTCGTATGTAGGCCGATGTGCTTCGAATTATTTTACGGTACAGTTCACAAACGGTCGGCAAATACATAAAACATATCTAATCATTAAAAAAATAACTGTATATACCTAATATTTTACCTTGGAAAAAAATTAAGAGGAAGAAGAACGCTTCCTACTCGATAATTTAACGACAAAAACCATTATGATGAGGACGAATTAATGGTTTTGTTTGTTCGGAAAGAATAGCTTAATGAGGTAGAAAACCGATTCCGTCTTATATGTGATGGTATATTGTGCTGTTCTGATTAACCTAGTTTTGAAAGAAATAAGNGTTTTGAAAGTAATAAGAGTAACTGTGTTAACTTTGGTTATTTGTTCTTACACATCATTTTAAGTAACATTTCCCAGAGCGGAGAATTGAAAATTGTTCATTTCCATGATGCTCTCAAAAAATAATTAAATTAAGAAAATAATTATAGGTGTATTCGAAAAAAAATAAATAAAGTGGTACACTAGTAGCCTATTTATTTATTTATTTAGAAATTACAATATCCAACGGGACAAGTCCCAATTACAGGATAAGGTAAAATAAAAAGAATTAACTAAATTTTAAAAGAAAAAGATAAACATTAAATTTAAAAATTTGAGTAATTTACTCGAAAATTTAAGGAAAAACAAAAATTTTAAATAAATATTTAAATTTTCCCTAAATCTAAATGTACAACTTAGCAGTCTATGTTTAAATATTTGAAAACAAGTCATATTTGTAGAAGTTACTCTTCAAAAAAAAATTATCTCCCATACCTACGACACTGACAATAATTGAAATGCGTATTTCCTGGTATTGTAATGTATATATTACAATCTAAAAGTTTGCGAAACTCTTTCTATAAATATTTATTTTTTTTTTTTATAAAATTTGTAAGGCTCTTATCTCGAAAACGGTAAATCTTCCAATTGAGGTACTTTATTTTTATAAAAAACTAATAAGAGCACTAAATGAAGGTGAAATTTTGAGGAAACATGTTTTGGATCAGATTATTGCGCTTATTGCGTCTGCGTTAAATTCTTACCTTCAATTCCTTTTGAATTTTGAAGACGTTGCGTATCTCCGATATAATTTTCGCCGTTTTTAAAAGAACTTAATTGAAAAATTTAATAAAATAAGACTTGTACATAAAATTTTGACTCTCTAAATAAATGTGCTTGATATTCCTGCTACCATCGATATCAAAAATCAGTAACGACCACCCAGAAGTTACCCAACGAAGCCGACCCAACTAGCATGAACCCATTTCGGAGCCGACTGCTCGCGAACCGTTTCAAAATACCTCTGACCCGCCGATAACCCGCTGAAGATGAGACGATACGTCCAAGGTCGCCGACGAGCATCCCTTCCGACGGGGACGCTTCTTCCAGCATCTCTAACGTGTGGGAGAGCAGCGAGGAGACTCCAATTTTACTTTCACCGAACCCATCGTGGGGCATTGTATAAATAACTGAGAGGACGGAACCCAGACATTGACTTCGTCGACGCCGAAGTCTGCTGGACTTGAATTCCCTCCAGGTGTAGTTAGTGAAGTGCGAGAAAATGCGTGGATTGCAGTTAGTGGTAAGTGGCGCGAAGAACTGTCGATTTCAGTGTAGATGGTGTGGTTTTCGCGGATCGGTTTTGGAAATCTTGGGAAGTCGCGAAAAAAAAGTCAAAAATCAATCAGAAATGATGCATTTTGGGCATTTAAACTCGATAAATACGAATTAATGGGATAAAAGGAAAGAAAATAAAAAGAGATTATCCGTTTTTAATATGAAAATAATCTGTAATTATCCCGAAAATATGACGGTATTTTTCTAAATCGTGGGAAACAGTTGCCTGAAGGTTAAAAGTAGTTGATGTGTCTTGAATTTTATTTACTTTTAATTCAATAACGTGATTATAAAATCTTTGGAGTGTCCTTGCGAACATAGAAATTATGTAATAAAACTATTAAAAAATAATGCGAATGACAATTGATTGTTTTCAGTTATTTGGGGAAAAAGCAGCTAGTTCCTCAAACTTTCTTCAATTGGCGAGTAATTATTATTAAACGTGATGTCTTGAATGAGCTGAACATTCTAAAAAGAGCTTTCTGTTTCCTCACACACATACGATACTTATTAACTCTTTATTTATTCTATTACTTACTGGCAAATGTGAAATCAGTTCTTGCAGGTCGATCTCTAAATTCAAACGAAAAAAGTTATAATGATTTCTTTTTGTTTCTCAACTTGATCCGATTTTCATAAAAATTCGAAACTTTCTATAAAAAGTAACATATAATTTGGTAACAGAACCTGCAAAGGTTCTATTTTAGATAAATATGGCACCGGTTTTGTCATAGATTAAAAAATATTAAATATGCTGATGTTCCAATAATAAAGAGATGATCCTCTAGACTTCTAGACCATTTTAAGAAAAAAAATAAACAATGTCTTAAAGGGCTTAGTTTTTTAGATGCAGGGTGATAATATAGGATGCAATTTATTAAAAATATCACATTTACGCAAATATATCAAACGATTGTTGATGCTAATTAATGATGCTAATTGGACTGGCGACTTAAGTAAGTAAAGATGACAATTCTATAAGTCAGTATTGTTATATCAATCAGTAACAGAGATACTGAGATATATACGAATTTTAAGAGAGCTTTAACATCGTATAGGTATCTCTAAAACTGAACCTTTAGAGCAGGTGATTAAAGAAACTTTTTGCTTAAAATTATCCATAAAAACACCTCCTTCATTACTGGAACGTACATGTAGACCACCTTGTATAGAGAAATGAGTAAGGGACTCTTTCAGTACTTTCATATACGAATAGAACAAATAAACCTGTATTTAAGAATACCATTTACGTTTATAGTAGTTACGTTATTATTCAAGTTTCTGTGTATCCCGTCTCCTCAATTAATTCCTTTCCATTTCTATTTTTCAGACTCTGGCCCTATGCTGCGTGCTTGGCGCATCTAATGCCGGACGGCTCGCTAAGCGCGAAGGTGAGCGGTCTCAACAATTATCGTTATCCCCATTAATTATTCCAGAAGAGAAATCCATTTTTCTTGCTTAATTTAGCTTAAGAGGCAGTTTCGTTTTCGCGTGACGCTGTAATTACAGCCAGAGATGAAATTCGAATCTCGATTACTATGATCCAGATGCTAATGCATGATAATTTAGAGCCAGTCGAGCGGGGATGTATATTATTGTTATTTGGTTTTGTAAAAACCTCGCAAAATCCCCCGTACAAGCGTCTTGTTTTCTAGTTTTTTCGACACGCCCGCATGTGAAGTAACGTAATAAGTAATCGTTGTATTGCTGATGATTTTGGTATTGCCTAATGACTCACTTTCTGCTGTCACTAGTTTTAAAATCTAGTAACATAGTTTCGCGTTATACTTAGCATTATAGGATGTACGTTATTTGCCGCAAGATCACCAATAAAAAATTAAAAAAGTGACATCCAAATTTCGTCAACCTAACATTATTGTGTTAAAAATAATTTAGTAAGACTGGGTCATTTATTTATTAACATACAAGGTTCTCGAAAAAAGATTCTGTGTTCTAGATTTCTCTAATAATTGGTATAATTACATTTTATATCAAAATATTGACAAATTGTCGAAAATTATTTTTGTATTATGCATCAATCTCTAAAATTTCGTTTCATTAATTTTATTTTATATTTGTAATGCACGTTTTATTTCTTTACATAATTATTTTCTTCAGCATGTAATTTACTAAATTAAAATAAAGGTGAACTCTCTTGTGTAGAAAAAACGATTTAATTGAAAATGCTTCTTTTTGAACACTATTACGCAATGTAGTCTGAATCATTAGAAAACATCTTATTTTTAAGATGTATTGTTAATATCAATAAAATATTTTTATCGAATAGGATTTTCAAACTATAAAATTTTTAAACACTGTCCCTATTTGTTGCACCCACCTGGAGAATTTGTTATATATGAACTATTCCAGCTCCCATTTCGAATGGGTACCCTTCGGGTCGCCCCCAGAACAGCTACCTCCCCCCATCTCCGTCAGCCTCGTACGGCGCCCCATCCAATGGCGGTGGCAACGGACACGGAGGCGGCAACGGTTTCGGAGGCGGCGCGCCTTCCAGCAGCTACGGGGCACCTTCAGCACCCTCCAGCAGCTACGGAGCTCCATCCACAGGTGGAAACGGACACGGAGGATTCGGTGGCGGCAACGGATTCGGAGGTGGTGCTCCTTCCTCTAGCTACGGAGCCCCTGCCGCCCCCAGCTCTAGCTATGGCGCCCCATCCGCTCCGTCCTCTAGCTACGGAGCTCCTTCCAATGGGGGAGGGTTCGGTAATGGTCATGGTTCCAACGGTGGAGGAGGTTTCGGAGGTAATGAAAAAATTTGAACTGTCGGCTCGAGTCAAAACATAAATGCTTTCATGCAATATTTCTACGTAAATACAAAAAAAGTAGGTCATGCCGTTAACTACAGACGTTTTGATGGAAAATAATAAGAAAATAATTATTTTTGCAGTTTTGCATTTTTTGTATAAATTTGACAAGAAAAATCACAGCGTCAAAAAGAAACTCCTCGCGCATATCTTTTTTATTTCTAGGTGGCTTCGGAGGCGGCGCTCCTTCCTCCAGCTACGGCGCACCAGCTGCCCCCTCCTCCAGCTACGGCGCTCCAGCTGCCCCATCCCCCAGCTACAGCGCCCCCTCCAACGGCAACGGTTTCGGCAAAGGCAACGGCGGCTCCACCAGCTACCTACCACCCTCCACCAGCTACGGAACACCCGTAGGACCTTCCCGTCCCTCGTCTTCGTACGGCGCCCCCTCCAACGGTAACGGAAACGGCAAGAGACCTTCCTCTTCCTACGGAGCCCCTTCAAATGGAAACGGAAACGGTAAGAGGCCATCTTCCTCGTACGGCGCCCCTAGCAGACCCTCTTCTTCCTACGGCGCACCCAGCAGGCCGTCTTCTTCTTATGGTGCTCCATCCAAACCGTCCTCTTCGTACGGTGCCCCAGCTCCCGCCCCTTCGAGCAGCTACGGCGCTCCTTCCTTCGGAAACGGCGGATCCAACGGATACAGTTCCGGCGGGAACGGTGGCTACAGCTCAGGTGGCGGATACAGCTCTGGAGGTAACGGTGGCGGATATAGCTCTGGTGGAAACGGTGGAGGATACAGCTCTGGAGGAAACGGTGCCGGGTACAGCTCTGGAGGCAATGGAGGTTATAGCTCAGGTGGCGGAAATGGGGGTTACAGCTCAGGTGGTGGAAACGGAGGTTATAGCTCAGGGGGTGGAAACGGAGGCTACAGCTCAGGGGGTGGAAACGGCGGCTACAGCAATGGAGGAGGTCAGGGCTACGCCAGCAACGGAGGATACTCATACTAGATGGTACGGTCGGACGGGCAAAATGAACGATGTATATAATTAGATTTATTTATTTATTAGTCTCTGCAGTATTAAATACCTACCTTTTGTAAAAATTTTTGTAATTTAAATACAGATGATTATTTTTATGTAAAATTTATTTTTATACGCCTAAATCGAATACGCCTGATGAGAGCTGACAACAAGTAATTTTTCTTTATTTTATGTTGTATTACAAGCTCTGCTAATTGATATAACTATGAAGAAGGAATCCTGAACATTGATGATCCAAGTGGGCAAATTTAAAATGTCCGCTAATAAATCGTACATGGCGTAAAAACCAGGGACGGATTCAGGACATCGCGCCGATTTTGTAATATATAAAATAATATAATAGAGACGATTCTAAATGCAGTATCAAGAGTTAAACAAAATTAAAGAAGAAATCTAAATTTTTACGACAAATAAATAATATAATAGAGATAACAAATATTTAATTGGACATACGTTAGTGTCCAATTAATATAAATTTACAAAAGTTCAGCAGTTACATTTTCATTTCCATCGCCAAAAATTCAATAAACGAACAAAATGATCTTTGCATTCCTACAGTCTACACAATTCATAATATTTGAAAACAAATTATTGACACATCTTTACACTGTGGCATATAAAAGAAATTTACGTAACTTTTTTAATTAAATTATTATTAATCTATTATTTTTTTCTAATATTTCATTCGAAACAAGGATTAAACATCTGCTGATAATAGTACAAATACGATTTTGGCTTACTGAAAGTTGGCCCAAAAACTACACGCAAAATTTATATTGCTAGGTTATATAATATTTTGCTTCTAATAAATCCAATAATTCTAACAAATTCAAAAATACTTCTGTCTTATCAAATCAATAATTGCACTGCTCCATGTGAAAAAAAATCCATTGTGTGATAGACTAGCTAGATTACCATACTAATTTACTAAGTTTTTGAAGTGGCTTTAAAAAATAGTTCAACCACGTATCCGAACGTAAAATTGCTCTCTCTTTGAGATTCCGGGGACAAAGATTGTATTTCTCTGGAAAAAACAAGAGTTGACCTTGAACTTGAACTAACTCCCGCAAACGGACATCAAATTCGGATTCAGTGACCCCAATTGCGTATGACAGGTCTAGTCTATCACACATTAAAATATTTGCCATGGGGCTGCCGAAATAAAAATTAAAAATTTTATATCTACATATTATTACTTTAAAAGCACGTACCTGATATATTAAAATTGTTAAATAATTGTGTACAAAATTAACCTTCTACAAACGAGTCTATTTTTCATCACGTGTGGAAATCAAGTACAGACCTGGAATGTACGATTCACTCTCGGACATTAGAATAACATATAATTTCTATGGTTGTAGATTACATTGTATTAAAAAAGGGGAACTTGAGGAACTGAACTTGTAAGGGGCATATAACGATGATGGCACTACTAAAACTGGGACAAAGAAAACAATACGCACGATTTCTGTACGATTCTTTTAATTCATTACAACAATATCCTATACATGTACAATTTCAGACTGAGTATTTAGCAAGGACTAGACGAAGATGAACCTGTCTATCGTTCAGTTTTTGTGTACACAACATACCAAATATATCTTCTCGTATTTATCGAAACTATAGACTATAGATAAACATTAACAATAGTGGTCATAATTAACAGTTTCCTAGAATACATCCTATACAGTTTCTAAAAAGTAGGGTAACCACACCTAGGGAAATTTTTAAGAACCAAATTCCAGCCGGGATCTGTCAGAAATAATTCTTAAGGCCGAGTAAGCTGGAATTTGATTTCTACTTTGGTAAATAATCATTTAAATGTCAAATAATTCGTAACAGAGAGATATCTTTTTTTTTCACTACGGTCCTCGAAGAAATTTGTTGTGCTCGGAAACAAACAAAGTGTTTTACATGCGCCCAGAAACAAAACTTATCTGTTTATTAACTATGTACAAGTGAATTGTGGAATACTGATGAATTCTTCTCCAAAGAAAAATTATCCTAAGTGGTCGTTCTCCTGGTACAAGAGCAGGTACTCCTGAGAATCCGATCAATTAGTATAATTCCCCTGCAGAAGTGAAATTAAATGTTATTCCTAAGCTCATTTGTATTCGTTCTCCAATAATTCTCTCTCTATATTATATAAAATGATATGTTCTGTCTGATATGTATGAGTATTTATTTAGTCTTTTACCTCTGCGAGAAGTATACGGGTAGGATTACAAGTAAATATATACGTGTACTCTAGTTATTGTTTCACCACAATTATTACACATCGATATATGATTTAAATTTAAAACACAGAATGCGAAAAATCAACATCTCTATCCATATTTTCCACATAAAGAATTTTCTCTTATCGACAACAAAACAACAGCGAGAGCAATAAGGGTATCGCGGATTCACTTATCAACAAGTTATCTAATATCCTATTTTTCACTCCTCCTTATCCGAGATATACGGGGTGATACTTAGGTGGGGGTCAGCCTTATACCGCATTTAAACTCTTGTCTACGCCGTTACCGGGCAGCTCCCGAACTCGCATGTGTGCGCTTATCAGAAAATGCCAACGCTTTATTTTAGCATCTTTTCGGTTTATCGGGTTTTCAAAACAAACTTATACGTTTTTTTCGAAAAGGCAGCTTCCTTATAAATATGACCCCATCCAACGCTACACCCTGTATAGTAAATAGTAACAACAATTTAACCTCCATTAGGAAACTTCAGAGCATTACTAGAACAATTCGTAGCTATAGACTATTTCCTAAACATTATCGCTACAAAAATATTAATAATTTCACTTCTAAAGCAATCTAAAAAAAAAATTGAGAAGTATATTTTTCTGTACAGTTAATAATATTTCAGTAATACTCTTTGATACAACTATCATCCTGGGTAGAGTTCGATGCAAAAATATTTGTGTACTAACGACAAAGATTCGGCAGGAAAAATAAATTTTTAACAAAATATTTTGCTAGTAACCTAAAAAAATAACCCACCAATTTGTCAACTACCTCGACCCACAACCAATCTAAAAGAATAACTGATCCAGCAGTTATTATCCTAAGTAGCACCTAACGCAAAAAACTATATTGACTTATTGCGAGACCAAAAACACCTTACTAGCCTCATAGCGTTGTCTGAGAGTTATCCGATGGGTTGGTGACCGACCTAATACCCCCTCCGCTGCCTATGGACTCCCTCAACTTATCCACCTCCGAAGCGGGAATATCATCGTCCGCCTCCAAGGCCGGATTGATCCTACCGTTCCTTTCGTCTTTCCCCACCAAAGTGGCGGCTCCGTAAAGCTTTCCCATCGCTCCAGATGCCATCACGGACATCTGTTCGCCTTCCTCCAGAGGATCCCCGACTCTTTGGATATCCTCTGGAATGTTCACCACGCAATGGAAAAAATCGTACCCAGGCGCGAGTCTACCGGATTCGAACACCCATTTGGTCCACCAGGACACCGCCACGAGGGTTACTAGAGACATGCACATTGCTAGAGTCCTGAAAGGGAACAGTTGTCTTTGGTTCTCTTCGTCCCAGCCCGGGTACTTTATGATGGGGTCTAGGTTCATCAACTGTTCCCCTCCGGAGACCCTCACGAGGAAAGCTATGATGTAGGCTGCTAGGCTACCGTAGGTATTGCAGTATTCCTTGAAGTGAACCACCATGAGTAGTTGGGGGAAGAGTATTACGTAGACTAAATCGGAACACATGGACCTATACAAAAAAATTTACGTTTCTTCACTTGAACACATCCCTAAATTTATTAACTTACCACAAGCCGTATATAGAGGGTATAGTTAGTGCCATCACGGTAGCCAGAAAGCCGACGATCAAAATGGAGACCCTCATGACCCAGATGATCTCCATTTCGGACGCCTTTTGTCGGAATATCAACTTGTAGACGTTCCTTGCGAACATGGAGCTAGCCGAGAGGACGCTCGAATCGGCAGATGACATGACAGCTGCGGACACGGCTCCTAGTCCGAAGAAGGAGACGAAGCTCGGCGTGAGGTACTGCAGAACCATGGGCAGGATCATGCTGGTCTCCTCCACTGTTAGGGGGTAAGGGCCTTTGTAGCCTGTTTCGTTCCATGCTGAAAAATATAGTCGATTATTAGATTTAGTATTTATTCTATGTGGCTTGGTCTTTCATGAAGAATGGGAAATGGCTTAATGGTAATGGAGATTCTTCCTGTCAAAATAAGGAGATTAAGAGAAACATGCTTTGGTAAAAAGCTTTTCATTTTCGATCTAAAACTCTAGGCAATCTCTTTAAAAATTAAGCTATGCCCCATTCCCAATTGAGCATATACCTGTTCCTTTGGCAATAGCCCCTATAAGAACCGGTGGTATGGCCATAGCAACACATCCAAACGCAGCCACGTACGACAGGACCTGCGCCCTCCCAGCGGACTTACTAGACAACACCCTCTGAAAGTACACCTGCCAAGGGATACCCCCAAACACCAGCAGAAGCCCGTAGTCTATGTAATACCAGATCTCCTCCTTCTTCACCTCCCCTATCCAATCCACGTCCATCGACGAAAGCGACGCCACGTGTTCATTAGTCCAAGCGAAGGGTATGCACATCCAGAGGCCGATGAAGATGCAGAACAGCTGAATGACGTCGGTGTAGGCCACCGCGTACAGCCCCCCGAACAGGGTGTAGAACACCGCCACGCAGGCGCTGAAGATGACGCTGCTATTGTGGTCCATGTCTATGATGACGCTCAGAGTGGCCCCCAGGGCGGCCAAGATGCCGGCCGCCCAGAAGACTTCCCCGCAGAGGGCCGGGAGGAAGAGTAGACCTCCCATCCTCTCGCCGAAGGAGTCCTGCAGGGGATCCAGCATAGTTACGTAGCCCTGTTGGCGCATTTTGTTGGCGAAGAAAATCCCACCGAGGACCAAACTCAGGGAGTAGCCGAATGGGGCTTGGCACCAGACTAGACCTGACGTGTAGATTGCTTCGGCGGTGCCGTTGATGTAACCGCCCCCAACCCATGTCGCTGAAATGAAAGGGAATTATTTCGTTCTTAGGATCTAAAGAAACCATATTCTAGAATTTAGATATACCCTCTTGTATTTTTAACAGTGATATGAAATAACTACTCTGCGGACTACAGCTCCGCCCAGCATTGAATTGAACGCAAATATCTAGTGAACCTTACAGGTATTTTAGTTTTATTTTAGCTCATATTTTCTGCAAATGAGATATTTAGCCCGATGCATGCTTTATTGAAAAACAAATAATTTCCTGTACAGTATCTCACCTGTCATTGTGAAAATTCCTACGAACAACCCGATGTTCCTCCCTGCCAGCATGACTTCCTCTTCCGAGTCATTCCCCTCCTCTTTTTTCCTTCCTGCCCAAATACCGACGCCCAAAATCAAAACGTAGAAAATGATAATTGATATGATTCCTGCTATGTTTATCATTTTTTATCCTGGAACAAAATAAGGCTAAATGTAGGATCTAAGACTCGATCTAAACTAATGGTCTGTATGAATTAGATTATATCGATCATCAATTCCTGTATTTGTAAACAGAAGAAAGCGTCACTCGCGTTATCGATGGAATTCCACCCAGTGCATAATCCATATCGACTGGAAATCGCGACTATTTTTAGCCGTTAATCCATTTTGGTTTCACATCTAGCTTATAAAAGTGATCGACCGCTTTACAGGACACGCGACAGCCTTGGCGTTTGTAAATAAATTCGTAAAATAACATCCTGCCTCGCTAAATAATTAAATATGATCTGCTCAAGTCACTACCCCTTTTTTCCATTCCATTCATTTCTAAATATGTTTACATTTAGACTACGTTTTAAGTGTTACATTTTTTTCTAAGTACGACTCTTGAAAACGCTTCATAACTGACAGCACGGTGTGTGAGGTATTACATTGAAGTTAAAAAGTTTACAGATGAAATTTGAACCTGTGTTGTGCTTTTTATGACAAGAGTAAATTGGGATAGAAAATGACCTCTTTGTCAGAATAAGATTTTTTAACGTTGGAAACTAAAATTTCAATAGAAATAGAACATAAAATTTTCTTTTAATATTCAGTCTGTTATAACAACAGTTCCGTACTTATACATATACAGGGTGGACACTTTTTAAATAATACGTCATTAAGATCTCGCAAATCATCAGGAGAAAGCAAGATTTTGGTTGTCATAAAAATGTGCATTTCCCTGTCATTGAAAACTTGACTTTTATTGTTTAAATTCCTTTTTTGTTAATTGAAATGACTTAATTAAATTTGGTCGATTTTTTCAAGTTCTACTAAATCATCGTGATGCTAGGATATTTCAGTAACGATTCCACTTATCTTCAATTTCTTTTAATAATTAAATAACTTAGAAAAGCGAAGTTTTTTTGTTATTGGACCAACCATCTGTATTTTTTTTAGTTTAATACGTCTTTATGGTACTCATTCTATACATCACCACCCTGTATATGTTAAGTAATTGAAACGAAGGGCCAGTACATTTCTGCACATGACTGATTGTAATGATTAGGTAGAAACCTAAAATGTATCCCAATTTATTTCATCGTTACGTTCAAAAACCAAAAACCAAATATACCTACGTGTTACGGTTCTATTCTTTTCCACAAAATATAATATTAGGCCAGTTAAAAGAAGACAATTCGTTCATATAACAATTAAAAATGGCGTCATCATGAAATATACCTAAAGGTTGATACAAAGTAACTTTTTTGCGTACTATTACGTGTTTCTTATGATTAAGATATAAAAATAGGTATACCAAACACCACTAAGAATACTACTGGTCCTAGTGAAAGTGGACAAAATCGATCTACACAGGGCTTTGGGGGAGGGGTCGGTTTTACCTGTATATTACACTTAACAAGCACTAGACGCGTGTAAAAAAATAACAAAAATATATCTCGGGGACCACTGTGCGGTGGGTATTGTCAATGGCGGAGGCGCCGGGCGCTCCCGGCCAGCAGACAGCAGTCGCCCCACCGGAGGGAGGTCTTTTGCGAGGGGCTGTTTCTCGTCCTAAAGGCTAGCCCGCACATGGGCGATGGCGAGAGGCATGTGACGCGATCGGATACCCTCTGGACACTTCGGCTTCGCGGTGATGACTGCTCCGGCGGGCCCCGCCAGGTATTGATCCTCCCGTGACGTCAACGGGACGTGGTGCGGGCCGACCCACGCCGCCCGCCACGGAGACGGCGCGCCGCCGGCCCATCTGGGACAGCCCTTTCGCCAACGCATGGGCTGGCGGCGGCCAGTAGGGCGAAGGTTCGATATTCGGCGTCTCGGACGGGCGGCTTTGGGCCGGAGTCGAGGGGGATGTGCATTATTTATTCGCGAGGCCGGCGTGGGTGGCTTGTGGCTCAGATAGTAGTAGTAAAATGGTCTGGAAGCTCTATTTGCGCCCGTACTGATAGAATTTCACGTTCAGAACGTGAAAATCGAAAAAAAAATTGAGTGGTACAATTTTATAATCTACATTTTTCCAGTAAAAAGTTCAAAGATGTTGAGATACAGGCGATTCTTGTCAATTTGTGTTCTAACAGTTGCTACCACAAACCACCGTTGCTACAAACTACGATATTAATATACTTGGTTTAGGAATGGATAGACTGCTCGCTTCAGCCTGTAATAAAAAAGTCTAGAAACTCTACTTGCATCTATACCGATAAAATGTCACGAATTTAATTATTTTGCTTCGTGCATCAATATCACATCTCAAGGGAAAAATTTGTACACGAAAATGGCTCAAACCCCACAAAAAACTATGTCACACATCGAAAAAGTGTCTAAGCAACAAAAAAACAATCTAATCCAATGAAAATCACCTAACCCAACGAAAAATCATTTAATTCAACTAAAAATTACCTCACCTATCAAAAATCAAAGAAAAATTGTTGAAAATGAAACTATTGTAAAATCATGTAATCTATACTATATAGAAGCATCTAATCTATCATAAAAAATAATTTTTTTTTACCGATATTAAAAACAACAATACTCAAAAACCTAGAAAATATATATTTGGGCACTTACAGAAATGAGTAAAATCAGCAAAACAAAAATAAACGTAAACAATGTTTCGTCAATATGATAATTAAAATATTTTTCTACCTTCAATTGCAAATAGGGACATATGTTTTTATTTCACTTTTTCCTGATAACTTTATTACTTATTGTTAGAGATTTTAACATTTGTTTATTATAAATAGTATAAATTTACATTTTTAACAATCAACTTTGAGGAATATTATTATGTACATCTTTATGTCAAATAAGCGATTATCAATTGTTTTCAAAGCAAACTGCGCAATCTACATATTGCGTTTTACATTATTTTCTCCAAAATGACGAGACCTTTGAATCGATTGTACTCTAAAATTCATTTTATATGACATCAGAATGTACTCGAAATTACACAATGTATGTTTCTAGAGTTGAATCGCCTCCAGGAAATACAAGAATCACATAAATTATAAATATTTATCAGGGGAACCCTTTCGCTTCATTATCTCGCTAGCGAGGCGGCGTGGCTTACGAGACAAAAGTTCCTGATCCATCCTGATATGATTTTATACATAAATTTGTATTCGTTAGGGAAACGGGACTTTAATGTTATTCCAGGAGCTGTGGGGCACAAAGAGAGTTTTAATTTGATTGTCATCCGGAGGATTTTTATTATAGGAACTAAAGGGGAGAAAATTTTAATGAAGAAGTAATTTTTTCATAAGTGAATTATTATTTATCCAATTAAAAAAGATGGGAAAGAGAATGAGATAATTTGAAATTCAGAATGTGTTTTCGTCTCTCTTGTAATCTGAAACAGATCCGATAAACAATAAACAATTGAAATCCAACAATACCTATTATAATTGCCTGAACGGGTGAAATTAGAATTATCATGGCTAATTTTTATTGTTAAAATACGAAATTTTTAATAACTTTCTTTCAGTTTTCAAATAAATATGATACCTCTACCTATTTTTATTTCGTAACATATTACTATCATATTCGATGACTTTTCTAAAATAGTACTGGTGCTGAGAAAAATCTGAAAAAATTTAGGACTGTCTCCGAATATTTCGAAACTGCAATCAGTTTCTCTCTACATCTATCACTTTGCTATCAGAATTGCTTTTTTCTCCCAATAAACCCGGAGATCCGGAGAACAGAAATGGTTGCCACTGCCATCTATCTATAGGTGTGGTAACTTAGCAAGATCGCCCACATTCATCTCACGCCATCAGGTGGCCATTTTGTTGCTCGATAAAGTGGCTGACGTCACAATTATAATTAAATTCCCTGACTTTTGGGGTTATTTTTAATGGGCAGGGCATAAGTTGTAATTGTTATTGTAATTTTGTACCACATCATAAATTGCAATAATTAAATTTTGTTATTAGGTGCTCAAGACTTGCCACTAGTATGTCAAGCAACGCAGTTGCTCTTTTCGTATTATTATGAGTGTGTATTATGCCCATGGTAAGTGACCAAAACCAGTAATTTATGAAAATTGCATCGAAAAATACGTTCTAGGAAGCCCCAGCAGAGAATCAGGAGTTGTAAGCGACTGCGACACCATGGCCGAACTAGCTGCCTTGCTCCGGTCCGAGATACCAGAGGGACGAAGCAACCTTACGGACAACCACACGAACCTCCAGAGGGTCGCGGAGTACTGCGAAGCGAACTACTTCCAAAATGAAAACAAACGTTTGGCCCTAGAAGAAACGAAAAACTACACAACGCAATCCTTAGCCAGTGTCGCCTATCAAATCAACACTTTGGCTTATAATTTCCTGCAGCTGCTGGAGCTGCAGACAGCACAACTGGCGGAAATGGAGAGTCAAATGAATCACATCTCGCAAACTGTCATGATACACAAGGAGAAGGTGGCGAGGAGAGAAATTGGAGTGTTAACAGCAAACAAATCTACTAGTCGACAGTACAAGATCATCGCACCGGCCAATCCCGAGAAGCCTATAAAGTATTTGCGGAAACCGATCGACTATTCAAGTAAATTTCGGTTTGAGTGGTGTTGAAGTGAAATTTATAGTTTGTTTTTTAGTTTTCGACGATATTGGGCATGGTGTGAGAAGTGGCGGAACACCAAGGCAAAAACAAAGAGGTTCCAGCCAAGGTAGTATCCACTCCCTTAATTCCATATCGGGAAATCCAATGGTAGGGCCGGCTCCTACCACAAAGCCCCCTACGCCTCCTCAGGTTTCGAGAACGTCGAGCAAAGGTAAATGTCTATTTAGGATCATGTCTTTTATTTTAAACACAAGTTCAGGTTATAAATATCGATTTAAGAAAAGTGGAATCTCATTTTATAATTTCAATATTTTTCCAAGTCTTCTTTCAATTTCTATAAATAGCACATAATCCGGGATCTAGCAAACGACGACTTTATTTGTATTTTTAATGTACCGATGCCCTTCCAGTGTCGGTATCCGGAGGTACCCTCAGCAAGGGCAGCAGGGAGTACCGCACGCCGCCAGCAGTTGCCCCGCCTCAAGTCCCCAGCCATTACGCCCCCAACTATCCGATCGGTCATCCCAGGAGAGCAAGCGAGAGGGGTCCCGGCTACAGCACGCTGCCGTTGGCCAACCAACACCAGTCGTCGCCGCCGCAGGTCGGCATGGTGCACCCCATCGCCCAGCAACAGCAACAGCAGGTGATCCAGCCTCAGACGCCACCTCCGCCGCCCCCGCCTAATTCGGGGAACTACCCGCAGGAGCACCACATGAGCATGCCTCGTAAGTTGTGAATTTTTGCATCGTTAGATTTTTAGTTGTTGGCTTTTCCGTGGATGGTTAGTCGGGTAGAGGTCAAAAAAATTATGCGGGTGTTCTTTATTTTTCATCAATATTTCGGTTTTTACAAAGTCATCCTCAGAATGTGAGATGTGTCACACATTTTCACATCCTGACGATGAATTTGTAAAAGTCGAAGCGTCAACTTAGAATAGAAGCCTATTGATTTTTTTTTATTTTTTTTTAAGTTCAGGAGTGACAAAAATATTCGATTTGATGTTTATCGTTGTACTCCTTGTTGTTTTGTAGATAATGGATAATTAATGTAGCAAATAGCTCTGTTATTATTTGAGATACAAAAAAAAGTAACAAACGAATGTTGGAGGGGATAAAAAACTATTTTAAAATGATTTTCTAATGTACAGAATGAAAAATGGAATATCCTGTCTGTTTGTAGATGTTTGATTATGTTCTAAAATTCTGTGTATCATTGTGTAAATTTTTTTTTTATATTTTGGTTGTGGCATTGTTAAATTGTTTTCAAAATTTTGCGGAAAACGAGGCCTATTTAAATTTGTAATAATTTTCAAATGACAATAGTTAGAATTAAAGTATCGGTAGTGTGAAAGACGAAGCTTAGTCGTTCTATTGTATACAGGGCGTTTTTTATAACATTTCTATTTTATGAATATCAAATGAATTTTCTCCAATTTTTCAGTTTTTAAATGTAACCACACTATATTAAAGTGTCTCATTTTGTATAAATTTTTATTTTTTTTAACTTTCTGTTGATTATAAAAATATTTTGCATTTTTATAAAAAAAAATTAATGGAGGAATATTATCCACTATTAAATCTGTTTTTTTTTAATCTGTTGCTGTGGTACAGTGCCATCCAAATTAAATCTTGTTGTATAGCCTAGCGTATTAGTTCGAATTAATAATTCACTAATTTGGAGAAATTGAACGATTTTTTTTAAATATGAGCAATTTGAAAAAAAATTAATTAATCACAAACAAATTTAGCATAATTACATCAGTTTACATATTACAAACACCTTATAAACTGATAAACCAAAATGGTGGTTGTCATATCACATCAGGTGAATTAACATGTAGTTCACAAACTAAGCACAGTGCTTTAAAAAAATTGTTTTAATTTTATTAAAAACTTGAAATGATTTTAAAAAATATTTCAAATTTATTTTTTTATTAAGTAAGTATATTTAATAAAACAGCAAAAATAATTATTTCAAAACATAAGTTAGTATCACAAAAAAGTTAATTTAAAAAAACCAACTGACTTTTTTTTAATTTTCAGTACTTTGTCCGCCACATTAAAATTAAATTAAAAAATAATAATAATTAAAAAAATTAAATTATGGGAACTTTAAAATACCATGTCACGAAATCATACAAACCTGTTTGTACAAAATTATCTTTCATTACTCTGTCACTGCATTACTTTCATACAATTGGTTAAAAAATGTAATAATCGGCAACACTGATTAGCACACACATACAACTTCATTTGAAAACTGCCCAGTGACGGCGTAGACAACGGTTTCGGTGCAGTTTAAAAATTGAATTATAATTCAAACTATTTATTTTATTAAAAAAAAAATAATAAATTCAGATTGGTATTCTTTGAAACATGTACTATTACTCTTAAAAAACTTAACCCCTATTTAAAAGTACATCCTATACACAGTGAATTTTTTTTTTGTATCTCGAATGATAACGGAGCTACTAAAATTTTGAAAATTCCTTCTAACCAGCCGACACCGACCTAATTCCAGCTCCGCCGTCGCCCCTCATCAACAGCCAAGAAATGGTGCTCTCCTCCAACCAGCACCACCCGATGATGATGGGCGGCCACCACGGCCCTGTCCCGCAGGGTAGCCTCGGCATGCACACCCTGTCCCACGCCCAGGGCCACCGCATATCCCAGGCCCTGTCCCAGACGATGGCCAGACAGAGCGGGGCCCAATCCCCGCCGCTGCCTCCTCCTCCGCCGCCCGAGGCGGACGAACACGAGGGCTTCGGCAGGCCCCGCAACTCGGGCGTTATGCCTATCGTGCCTGACGAGGAGGACCTGCCCGGCTGGGTGCCCAAGAACTACATAGAGAAAGGTAGGTGGTTAGTAATCCGATCGGCTGGATCGCCTGATCTGATTCCCGTGTGATTTTTCAGTGGTGGCGATCTACGATTATTACGCCGATAAGGATGACGAGTTAAGCTTCCAGGAGAGCGCCGTCATTTACGTTCTGAAGAAGAACGATGACGGGTGGTGGGAAGGTGTTATGGATGGTATAACGGGTCTGTTTCCTGGTAATTATGTAGAACCGTGCGTTTAAGCGGCGGTCGAGTGCGTTTGCTGGGGTTAAGAGTGGGTAAGCGGTGTCGCCAGTGGGGTACGTTCGGGTATCGTTTTTTAAACGATTTTTGAAAAATTTGGTTTCGTCGATTGTTTTTGCTTAAAAAGTAACGCCGAGTGACGTGCATGAAAGCAATCGAGTGATTTTTTTTGTAAATGTAAATTTAACATTTTCCTGAAAGGCGTGTCAAAAATTGTATTGATTTTTTTATATTTCAAGAAACGTGAGGAAGGAAGTTGATTATTTTCCAGTTTTATACTCGTATATTAATTTTTAGCCTTGTGAATTTTTGCATCGTTAGATTTTTAGTTGTTGGCTTTTCCGTGGATGGTTAGTCGGGTAGAGGTCAAAAAAATTATGCGGGTGTTCTTTATTTTTCATCAATATTTCGGTTTTTACAAAGTCATCCTCAGAATGTGAGATGTGTCACACATTTTCACATCCTGACGATGAATTTGTAAAAGTCGAAGCGTCAACTTAGAATAGAAGCCTATTGATTTTTTTTTATTTTTTTTTAAGTTCAGGAGTGACAAAAATATTCGATTTGATGTTTATCGTTGTACTCCTTGTTGTTTTGTAGATAATGGATAATTAATGTAGCAAATAGCTCTGTTATTATTTGAGATACAAAAAAAAAATAACAAACGAATGTTGGAGGGGATAAAAAACTATTTTAAAATGATTTTCTAATGTACAGAATGAAAAATGGAATATCCTGTCTGTTTGTAGATGTTTGATTATGTTCTAAAATTCTGTGTATCATTGTGTAAATTTTTTTTTTATATTTTGGTTGTGGCATTGTTAAATTGTTTTCAAAATTTTGCGGAAAACGAGGCCTATTTAAATTTGTAATAATTTTCAAATGACAATAGTTAGAATTAAAGTATCGGCAGTGTGAAAGACGAAGCTTAGTCGTTCTATTGTATACAGGGCGTTTTTTATAACATTTCTATTTTATGAATATCAAATGAATTTTCTCCAATTTTTCAGTTTTTAAATGTAACCACACTATATTAAAGTGTCTCATTTTGTATAAATTTTTATTTTTTTTAACTTTCTGTTGATTATGAGAATATTTTGCATTTTTATAAAAAAAAATCATGGAGGAATATTATCCACTATTAAATCTGTTTTTTTTTTAATCTGTTGCTGTGGTACAGTGCCATCCAAATTAAATCTTGTTGTATAGCCTAGCGTATTAGTTCGAATTAATAATTCACTAATTTGGAGAAATTGAACGATTTTTTTTAAATATGAGCAATTTGAAAAAAAATTAATTAATTACAAACAAATTTAGTATAATTACATCAGTTTACATATTACAAACACCTTATAAACTGATAAACCAAAATGGTGGTTGTCATATCACATCAGGTGGATTAACATGTAGTTCACAAACTAAGCACAGTGCTTTAAAAAAATTGTTTTAATTTTATTAAAAACTTGAAATGATTTTAAAAAATATTTCAAATTTGTCAGATTATTAAATGTTTTTATTTTTTTATTAAGTAAGTATATTTAATAAAACAGCAAAAATAATTATTTCGAAACATAAGTTAGTATCACAAAAAAGTTAATTTAAAAAAACCAACTGACTTTTTTTTAAATTTCAGTACTTTGTCCGCCACATTAAAATTAAATTAAAAAATAATAATAATTAAAAAAATTAAATTATGGGAACTTTAAAATACCATGTCACGAAATCATACAAACCTGTTTGTACAAAATTATCTTTCATTACTCTGTCACTGCATTACTTTCATACAATTGGTTAAAAAATGTAATAATCGGCAACACTGATTAGCACACACATACAACTTCATTTGAAAACTGCCCAGTGACGGCGTAGACAACGGTTTCGGTGCAGTTTAAAAATTGAATTATAATTCAAACTATTTATTTTATTAANGCCATTATTCTATGGCTAGAAATTGGCCTCAATGATTTGGGATCGAGGGGGATTATCCCTCTTTATCCTGCCTCATCTCGTGTAGGCCTGGACAGCCTTCGTAGGTGGGCCCCATCCGTCGTCTACCCCGACCGCAAATGCGGCCGGTGTAGGCGCTTTGTGGGACCTCCTTTTGTCCTGGCTGGGTCATTGTACTTACAGCGCCCACTTTTGACACACCTTTGAAGTATGACAAAACCCTCAACTTGTCATAGGTTTTATAAAATTTTAACAATAAATGCGATAGTTATATTTTTTGATGTATTTTTTTTGAGATCACGAGATTTCCTAAAACTTTTACCTTTACGATTTTTCTCTTGACAGAAACACAAAAAACATAGGGAGCAGAATGTTATGATCGTAGTGTGTGGTGTGGCTTAGCATCACTTTAGTTGTTCGGGCAGACTTGCTGCAATGTACCTAAACCACTATTTCAGTACAAAAATTCATTTATCTAGTGACGGTAGTAAAAAATTGGTGCGACTACACCAAATTGAAAAACAAACGAATTTTTTTTTTTAGTTTTTTGGAATTTTGCGAATTAATGCTGTTTCAGCTTTTTTTAAAAATGTTAAATTTGATAGATCGAAAATCATGTGGTTGCTTCTGTGTTCGTAGTCCGTCGTAATTTTTTAAGTAAAAACTCGATTTATAATCGAATTCCTCAAAAATCGATAAAAAAATTATCCCATTAATAATACATGAAATAAAAATAAAATTATGTGTGCAAATAGCAAAAATTTTGAAAAGTAATGCTATTTCTGTGGTTGCTAAAACGATTTATAATCGAGTTCTTCGAGAACCAGTTGATAAAAAAACGATTTGTTGGCGACACCGTAAAAAATTGTATCAAACCATCTCATCAAACAGCGACTGCCGCTCGTAGACGTGAATGATTTTCAAACGATTTCCGTTTTCCCCTTGGAAAACCCATTATTTTTTATGGTCCTTATGGTAGTTAATGTTTGTACCGTCGACCCGGCCGTAACACTGTTTCAGTAACAGGTACGGGAGGTTTGATGGTATGACGGCGATTTTATATTTTATACAATGAATTTATTTAATTACCGGTTAAAATTTAATATATTGCGTAGTATTTAGTACAATATACAAATATATATAAATCGTACACGTTTAAATACAAATATTTTACAAGTATTTTAGGCTTGCACTCGTCGTGGGATGTATTATTGTAACAAATTGTATAATAAATATCGGTACATGATCGTATTGTTTTGTTTGCCAATCATGTATACCCATCCATCCACCTCCTTCTTCCTTTTTTTTTTTTACAGCCGAATCAATTTTAAATTGCAAACGGGGCAGAAGAAATCACAAAAAACAATTGGTGTCACAAAATTATTGCAAAGCCACTTTTGTTAAAGGATCTAATGAAATTTATTTCTCAATTTTAATTTTAGTTTAAAACTAATGCTAAAATAGCTAAGAATCCAAAATAAAAATAAACAGTGGTCTGAACAAATGAAAAAATACACCCATTAAGATTAATGCCGCAAAAATTATCTATTTTCGTTTCTAATAACTGTGATATCGCTTTGGACAGAAACGAACTCAAATTTCAGCCACGATGTCATGACTAAACTATTTTTGTGTTTCAAGTATCGATTCAACAAAGTAGGCCTTCAAGAATTGAATTAATAGATATGAAAATTTGATGTAAAGGTCTCATTTTAGAAACGCTAAAAAAAAATATGAAATTAAAATTAGGCCCTTAGGAACTAGACTGATCGAAATAACTCATTTAGAGGGAAAAAGAAAGAAAATTGTTACCTAGACTTTTATAGGTGGAAATGGAAAAGGGGCTAATAATAAATGTAAAAAAAAATAAATGCATGAGCAGGAAGATTGATTTGGGTGGTTTAAAAGTTGTGAAAAATTGTATCGTTGGGTGTGGCAAAAGTTTACGTCAAATAAAAAAGTATCAATTACAAAGTTGTAGATCTTACAGAAATCTACAACTTTTGTAGAGGTCACTTATTAAGATAACCTCAAAATTTCCGAGAAAAATGCGAAAAACAAATGTTTTTCTTATTTTTCGTTTTTATTTCTCATTTCTCAAAAATAATTTAATTTTGACGAAAAAAAAATCAAGAAATTTCTGAGATCTTAATTTTTTTCTGAAATACCTTTTTTCAAGGAAAAACTCTAAGAAAAATCATCGTATCGTATCTTCCGGTGATCATTTTTTTTTGTTTTGATATGTACTTTCTGGCGGAATAAAAAAATCTGTAATCACAATTCAAAAACATGCTCAAAAATGCAACAAAAATACAAAATTGCTTGCAATAGTGAATTTTTCAGTAATTGTTGATAATTTGTTTAAATTAAAAAAAAAAAAAACTGATTACACCGTCCAATTATACAGAAAAAATACAATACAGTACAAAAATAAAGTTGTGGGTCAAACAATGACAGTTTTTTTTTATATTTTTTTCCGTACAATTGAATGGTGTAATCAGTTTGATTTTTTTAAAATTTAACCAATTATCAACAATTACTGAAAAATTAATTGTTGCAAGTAATTTTTTATTTTTTTTTTTGCATTTTTGAGCATGTTTTTGAACAGTGATTACAGATTTTTTTATTTCACCAAAAAGTATATGTCAAAACGAAAAAAATGATTATGGCAGAACTCTGTATGATGATTTTTCTAAGTAGAATTTTTCTTCAAAAAAAAAGTGTTTCGGGCCGAAAAAAATGAATATCTCCGAAACTTCTTGATTTTTTTTTCTAAAGAAATTTGTAGTTATTTAAGACACAGATAGGTATACTTTCAAGTTTCGTAAAAATTAAAATATTTTTGCAGAAATAAGAAATAAAAAACGAAAATTAAAAAAGAATTCGTTTTTCACATTTTTCTCGGAAGTTTTGAGGTTGTCTTAAAAAGTGACCTCTACAAAAGTTGTAGATTTTTGCATGATCTACATGTGTATTGATTACTTTTTTGTTTGACGTCAACTTTCGCCAGAAATCCCAAATGATACGATTTTTCACAACTTTTCAACCCCCCAAATCAACCCTCCGCCACCTCTGCTCCCGCATATAGTTTTTTACATTGATTATAAGCCCCTTTACCAGTTCCACTCATAAAAGTCAAGATAACATTTTTTTTTCTCCAAGTGTAATTTGGTTGGACTAAATCGTATACTTTCAAAATGATTGGAATTCAACTGAATCTATTTTGCCATTATACATGTAGCGCCATCTGTTGACGACTAACAGTTTTCGCATTGAGTTGAAAGTAAGTTTTCTGCTTCTGAAATGTTTCACAGATAAAAAATTTTATTATTCATTACTTTTGTTGCCTTCTTGCAACAATTTAAGCAACAAATTGTTTGTTTTTAAATTTGAAGCGCTCTTATTGTTATATCTGACGGAATCGACTGTGCTGCCACCTATCCGTGGACTAACTCTCTAAAATTGTAAATTCTCTAACTGAAGGATTTTAATAGCGGCAACCACATATACAATAGAGTGTATTGATCATAGTAGCAACTTGTTTCACTGGAAAATTCAAAAATGAACAAAAATTCGATATTTACAAATATTAAAATTATTAATTTTTTTGTCAGCGTATTCGGTTTTTGGTTTTCTAAAACTATAAAAACTAGATATATTTTTCCTGAAGATATACAGGGTGTCTCAGAATATGTGGGCAATCTCTCGTATTTATACAGAGGACGTTAAAATAATAGGACAAGTCCCTATACAAATTTTCGCTAGAAGCCATATGAGATATAGGCCCCCCAAGGACGCCCCTGAAAATCAACTTTTTTTAATAACTTTCAAAATACTTTGTGTAAATTAATTATTTTTTTTTAATACGATGGACAACAGATAAAACTCCTTAAAAAATGACCCATGAAAACAGTTTGGCTTATTCGGTTTGCCAGCGGTAGCACCATAATGTCAAATTTTTTTACACCCTTTACGATAGAGGCACAAAAATAATATTTTTGGATAGCTTGAACTTTAAACTAAAAAAGGCACTCTTGGTTGACATCGATAAAATGAACTGTTTTCGAGAAAAAAACTTCTTTGTTTAATATGATTTTTATTACATTCATAAAGAGAAATAAACCGATGAAATTTGCATTATTTCTGTGCCGATCTAAAAAATTACCACTTTTATTTACATTTATTGTCTCCTAAAAATAATTAAAAATTGCACAAAGTATTTTGAAGGTTATTAAAAAACATTGAACGGAAATTTTTGTAGGAACTTGTCATGTTATTTTAACGTCCCCTGTATAAATCCGAGAGACTGCCAACATATCTTGAGACACCCTGTATACGAATGCCTACATATTGAAACAACTTTTCAACTATAACTATATTATAAAAATTTTTCCACGTTAGAGAGAATCAATTCAGAATACTTACCTGTAATTTTTTCTTCAATAACTATTATCTGCAAAACACACACTACAGTACATTAATATCTATGTTTTTATTATTTAAAAAGCCTCGGATTGATATATCAAAGTTGTTTTCAACACTAAACACAGTATTTGTGCTATGTACAGGCGTTTATAAATAATCGTTCTCAAGATTTAAATCGGGATTTTAGTGCATTATTCCATTTTTATAAATCATTCTGATGAAGGCCAATTGCATTTAAAGCGATTAAGTAATTCCTAGCCCACTGGGTGCAGGCGGGGAAGACAAATTCCTTCACAGTTTTTGCCAATTGTCTGAGTTCATCATAGAGTCAAAGTTAAAGAAACACAACAATTTTCTCTCCATATAAAATATGTTAATTGGTGAAACTTTAAAACAAAATGTAGGTGTTCATATAACTGCTTATATTTCTTGAAATTATGTGTGTGAAGTGGAACTATGTATATAAATCGTTCTCTTTAATGTCTTTCTTGACTTTTTTATTAAGAAAAATCTTAACTAATTTTCTTATTCTTCTTATTTTGACCCTTTTGATTTAAAATTAAATGCTGTTTTTTCGCCTCATTATTAAAATTAGCTGTTTTTTTATGGTACAACGAAATCCTAGTGGCCAAAACTGTTGAATTATCTTACATATATGAAAAGTTCTGGAGCGGCGTTTTGTTCCAACAAATTTTTAAGATTTTCGTTTGTGTGCTTCTGTAGCAATTGTTATTTTTGAAAACTTTCTGGACTGGTTAACACATCATTGGTTTAGATTTCTTGACGTTTCGAGAGAAAATTTCAGAATACAGAACTTCTTAAGAAAAGAGCGATGTTTCTCCTTAAAATCACAAAAGTCTAAACTCATAACGTTGTAAATTATTGAATTATTGTATCTCTGAAGGGTCAAAGTAAATTTTTTTTTCGAAACTCATTTGGTGCCTTTCAAAGGGCGTAGAAATCTGTCCCCTCAGAATAAAAACTTTATTAAATTCAAAACAAATAGGTATGTAACAGCCAAATAGCTGTTTACTAGATATTGAGAGTGTAATTCAATGGTGGACGGGGCTGTAGTCGGCCGAGTAGTGGTTTCTCACAATATTATTACTTAAGGAGGTTCGATACCAAAAGAAAAATGGTAAAAATGTTTTCAAAGCAATTGAAATCTGTTAAAAAATATGCAAACTGACTTGTGTAAAAACATCAGATCGATTGACAACGTAGTTTTTTTGAAAAATGATTTTAAAAATTACACAGGCTCTTATGGGAGTTGGGAAAAAACTTTAATCAAACGTGAATATTGCTCTTAAAAATGGTTAGGATCGGAAAAATAAAATTGTAATTACAGAATTAAATATTACTAAACATTTTAAAACAATAAAAATATGCACTTACAATGTAATTATTGAGATAATGGGATGAATAGATAACGTTTTGACAAATTTGAACAAACATCTGATCCAATGAAAGGAAATATGGCAACACTGTACGCTGTATTTAATGCTTCGACTGATGCGTTAAATGTATTTGAATAGCTCGATTATAGATTATAAAATTATTCCAGTCGAAAATATATGTAGTAATAATTAATATTAAATAAATTTTTCGTGATCTAAAGCAATATACTAGCAATTTGAAACAAAAATTGAAAGGATCTCTTTGCAAAACGAACAGTATAGATGTTATGTCATAATCTTCAATTTGACAAGTCGACGTCTCACTATCATACACTGAACTTCTTGATAGTTATCATATGGATTCTCGGTTTGCACATTTTATTTTATTCTCATCAATCCACATTCTCTTTTACACTCATTTTATATTACTTTTCAGTCATTACTTTTCCTTTGTACCTTGGTTGTTCATTCATGTTCACGGAATTCGCGCAAAGTTGACAGTAATGACAGTTGACCCAACTTTTACCACCACGCCATGGCAATGTTGCCAGATTTCATCCATAATTTTAGAAGCTCGTAATGAATAAATAGACGCTTTTATTCAAATAAAAAGTGAACTGACGTGTATTAAACACGAAAAAAATATGCAAGCTAATATGTGTTGTATAAATTTCAATCTAAATAGCATACTTAGTTCGCTGAAATTAATTTATGTAAAGTTGGTACTGCAACAAGACTCCCGTGTATAAACATAGGCATACTCTCCGCACCGCCCACCCCGGAAGAGGTGTATCTAACGTCCTTAAACAAATGTTATTTACAAGTTTAGTAAAAGAGCATAAATTTCTAAGAACAAGTGCTAAAATTTATCACTTTAATTTTTTCGAACAATATTTTGTTTTCCTTTAATTGGAAAACAGAGAGCGATTATTAAAAATAATGGGTGATTTGGCAGTTTTGTCTAACTTGTGTGACTTTAGACTGACATCTTCAATCTATTAAGCCTTACTTAGAGGCTTTCACTCATCAAATACATTTTTTTCTTATATTCTCTTAAACTCTTCGGCAATTTCTTAATTATACATATCTTGGGAAAAGAATGAGCTGATTCTCATGATGAAAACTGCTACTAATTGGAGACGCTGTTCTGCTTCCAGCAATTCTTTCATTTTTTTTTAAATTTCTTATTGGACGGGATTCTTATATATTTATAGGAATAAGTCCATTTTACTGGAAAATTTAATTACTATAGACATGAATTTAAAAATGTACTCTTTTCATCTGAAGCAAATATGAAATTTGCGGGAAAAGTTACATGTTACTTATCCAAATTTTTGAAATGTTTGTAGGTTTTTTGAACTTTTAAATATTTGTTAGAAATTTTATTTATTTTTGGTTGGCAATGGCCCTCTTGAGGTGTTTCTTTGTAATTGACTGATGTATCTTCTTTTGTGTTCAATGGTACGTTGTTGCGAGGAAAAAAAGAAAGGTTGTATGTTTAAAACGAAAAATGCAAATGTATTTTCAAGTAAATAAAGTTAAGTTTTCAAATTAAATAAATTTTCACCTGTTCTAAATTTAAAAATAGAAAATATCATCCTTATTTGTACGAATATTTCACTTTTAACTCGTGCAAAATTCTTATTCGCTAGTCAATGGGGTCCTTTGCCGAAACGATATGACGACAAAAAATACGAACGTTAAAAAACTTATTTTGCCTCTCTTGAACAATTTTAAGTACACTTATCCTCGTCTGCCGTCGGTGTTTATTTTTGTGTTTCTTCCAATTCAATAAGAGGGTTTATAAAAACGTATTTCCAAGAAACGGACAAAACAATTTTCAAACTTTTTGCAAACCATTCAAAAGCTGTAATGGGGTTTCGAAGTATTTGTGAGCAGTGTCGGTATAATAGAAATATAATTTGTCTTTCTTCAACTTCGAAACTTGATTTGTTTCTGTTTCATATTTTCCGGTTCGCAGAAATAAAACTAAAACAAAACATAGACCGAACTGTGGACATCTACTTCAAAAGGGTGTTAATCAGCCAAAAACAAGACAGACGGAGGACCAACTCGCGTCCGCCGTCCCGTGAAAATCATTCCGGCATCCGGAGCGCGCCAACAACTTCCAACACGACTGCGCAGGTACAAACAATCGCCGGAGTTCGTCGCTTTCCGCCCGCTCGGCACGCTACCCACAAACGCACCGAAATGCAACGTGAGTTGTTCTCTTGAACGGCTGGATCAGTGTTCGACCAGCGGTGACCGTGGCGGGAGCGCAAGTGACGAACCGCATAGGATGCTCGCGATTTCCGTGTTGCCGTCCGCTTCTCGCGACACATGAGCACCAGGATAAGATGCCACCGTCGCCGACCGACGAAGAGTCCCACAGTGATCGGTCCCTACAATGTACCCGAGGGTATTGTGCAGTGTTGTGCTAGTGCTGGCCTTCCTCACCGTCTACCTGTGTGGGACACCGTTAGATCCTGTCCAGCATATGAAAGGTAAGCCGGTCAAAAGCACGCCCACGGAGCGGAGTTTGGATATTAACTTGCGAACGGCCGCGATGTCGTTTTCTTTCGTTCGGAAACAACACCTACGAAGGAATGCCTACGTATGACTCCTTGGTAGTCGCGGTGTTGTCATTACAGCTGTCTTTCTGATGCACAGGGTGTACAGTGTAATAAAATCCAATTGAATTTGCGTTATGAACGGCTTGGTTGCAATTCTTGAGTACGAAACCATCGTTGAAACTATAGGACGTTTGGTTTTGTTGTTGTTTACAACTCTGCAACAAGTCGACTGGAGGACGTCCAGTTTTTACAGTTGAAGGTTGAAGGTGATTATCGACACAAAAATGTTCCCACTTCCCTATGTTCGAGGGTACTGAACACGAATCTGGCGTTATTTTTGTGGATTCAGAAAAAAAATCCAAAATTTTGAACATTTCATAGAAATCATAGAATACTACTCACGACATTGTATACTTTATGTAGCTTTCAGAACATATTATATATTGAACCATCAACATTGTTTAAGAAACACATTTTCGCAAATTTCAAGTAAAAAAATATGTATTTAATAAAAATTTCTTGCTTCAATCCGCCATTTGCAATGTCATTGAAGTTCTCTCACTCTCTTCATCTGTTCATCATCATTGAAGCAAGAAATAATTTTTATTTGTTAAATACCTACATATTTTTTTTACTTGAAATTTGCGAAAATATGTTTTTTAAACAATGTTTGTGTTCGTTACAAATGTTCCGAACACTAGTTACATGAAGTGTAAGTTTTAAAATATTTTTTTCTCGAAAACTAGGTTCGACCGCACAAAAATAACTAAAGATTTTAGCACATTCGAAATAGAGAGGTGGGCAATTTTCGTGACGATTTGGGCATTTTATGCGTCCAGTTTTTACAGTTTAAAATTAAATCGTTATACAGGGTGTAAAGCGACGTTGTGACGTACTTTCAGGACTGAATTTAGGCTTACTAAAATAAGTAAAATATGTTTTTTTATTACAATTTCTAGGAACTCTACACTTCTTCTAATACTGACCAATTTTTGATCAATTACTAAGAGATTTGGATCAAAATTGGTGTAATAAAGTTTTCTTGTAGTTGCTTCCCGTGTACCTATAAAATTTCATCAAAAACCAGCCAGTGGCGACGAAACTAAATGGTGCCTGTCAGAGAAAATTTTCTATTGCATTTTTATCCATATTACAGTACTTACCAGTGTCTAACATTCTATGAAAAAATCACATTCAAAATGTTAAAAAACTTTTTTATTTTACTGTTGAAACCTCGGTTGAAACCCCTTAGATTGCTCTCAGTTTCGACACCACTGATTAGTTTTTCTTTAAACATTACGTGGAAGTAAGGAACTGCATTATTGTTATAATTTTTTTAATACCTATGGATTTATTACTAATTAATATAAAATATATATTACAGAAAAGGAAATTTAGTAAAATAGGCAAATGTTATTTCACTTTAATCTAGTCATATTCAATTTTAGACAGTCATTTCAAATTGCTTTTTTTCTAAAACTTTTTTGTGATTTTACTAAACTAATGCAAAAAATTTAAAGGGTTAAAAGAATTTCCGAAATTTTTCCGTGATTTTTGACAGACTGATATTAGGTGAAAAATGGTCGTATAGGGAACTAAAAATTTTGAAGCTCTAAGATAAATTTCGTATAACATTCTGCCGCAACTTTTCGGAAAAATTTTCTCACATTTTTACCGCAAATAACCTTTAAATTGATGAAAAAAAAAGAAAACTTTTGAAATTTTTTTTAAGAGAAGAAAGGGTAGTTTTGAAAAAAAAACTGTTTTTTAAGTGATTACAGACTGCACAAAAATTAATTAGAAATTTGTCTCAAAAACGATATGAATCGGGGCCGAAATATGGTTTGGGTCAACTTTGATTTTAATTTAATTAAAAGTTGACGAACAGAAGCATAGGAGGGAAAAACCGAATCCTACTGGAAACAATTGGATTTTGTTCTTTTCAATGTCCGGAAGGTTTTCCAAAAAATTTAAACATTATTTGCGGTAAAAATGTGAGAAAACTTGAAAAAAAGTCGGTGGACTAAGAAAATAAAAAAAAATTTTTTGTCTCGCTATTAGAATTGCATGATAATCGTAGCTCCTAAAATATTTCGACCAAAAGATCTAAAAACTAGAATCTTAGAGCTTCAAAAGGCTTTTTTCTTATTCCCGATACGACCATTTTTCACCTAAATACAGTCCGTTAAAAATCACGGAAAAATTTCGGAAATTCTTTTGACCCTTTAATTTTTTGCATTAATTTATACAATTTTGTTCTATTAATATTTATTAATTTCATTCGCGAGGTAGCTGTCTAAAGAAACAATCCTAATAAAATGTGAAAATAGTAAAATCTTTCTATCGTGGATATTTTTACATATTAGTTTTTGTCAAGGGTAGTGTTAGAGTCATAAGATATGCGATTGCATTATTTGGCTATTTGACTTTTTGGTATCAAAAAACACTGACTTTATTTTAATTGTCGTAATATCTTCACGATAGAACTGCATTATATCAACTATTCTTGAGTACTAAATTGATCCAAACTGTGTCACTTACATCCCTTGGCAGGTATAGGTAGAAGTTTAGGAACTGATTCGTGAAAAAATTTCACAACGATTAGAAGTTAAGTTAATGTAACTTTTTTTTAATCGGAAACAAATATTTCTCTGCACGAAGTTTATGATGTAGCTTTAGAGGTGTGGTACGAGTTTTCAGTACCGAAAATATAAAAAATTACACTTAGAACTGGACAAAATAGTTGCGGTTGAAGCGACTATTAAGTAAATCCTCATTACATATTCTTGTCAATGTCCGTGTCCACCGCGTCCTTATTAAGCATTCAAGAGTTTACCTATGCAGGTATACGTATGATAAACACGGGAATTCTCGGTAATAAAACGGTGATAATGGTTATTATGCTGACAGCACCGCTTTTTAGTGATACAAAATATTTATTTGCTGAATTCAAACTTCGAACAAACGTCATAGAACAGGTTTATTTATACCTACGTGAAACTTCATCGTCCTTCACAATTCCAAATTGGTGTGTTTCAGAAAGTGTATTCTATATTGATGTTGTTCATCCTCAATGTTACAAACATGAAGTCATTTTTGACTCTACGACCAGTCCCTTTCACCGTAAAAAATAACTAAAATATGATTTCAATTCGTAATAACGTCTTGCGAAGCGATTTCTTCGGTATGCCTAGATACATATTAAGTGAATCAGATACGGTGTAATTTAACAACAGTTTTTCGATCGAACTGTGAATTCAGTTCTCAGGTCTAGCGTGGTGTACAGTTTTAATTTCTGCCTTCATCTATTGTTTTTTTTTTCTCCAACGCCTTGGCGTTAATTAAGTCTAATAGACCATCCTATCCCGGATATTAAATCCGCAGGTACCGTTAGAAGACGAAAAAAAAGACGGAAAAGGAGGGCTTTGATGTCATTTAATTCACCTTACAGGGATAAGTGAATTAAAACGTTCCTAAGATCAAAGAAAATGGTGTATGTAGCTTTCGTCAGTACATTTTCAATTAGCGCCGGAAAGTAAAAATAAGAATTATGAATTTAAAAAGGAAATTTTTTGAACCAGTTCATCGCTCTTGGAAACAGCATCAAATTTATCAGTTTCGAATAATCAGTTATGAACTGTCGCGACGGCTTTTTATTTCTTTCGTTGCCGTGCTCCGTATCGGACAACAGTACAAAGGTTTTTATTTATTTTATCCTCCGGAAGCTCTGCGGACCGGGCTTGTAAATCACTCGATAACTAGTGATAAATACCCCTATACCCGATCCCAACACAAAAATTTCTACAAAAACTACGTCCTCGCTCCCGAAACAATCGAGACAGTTATTTTACCCGTAGGCACACCTAATTTAGGTCTCGCTAAGCTTAGAAATGTGTGTGATTTTTAATAGTGGCTTTGTCCACTGTACAATAGTAATTTTTCGAACAATGCGATGCCATTGCGACATCTTTCACAATGGTCCGGCCTTTGATTGTGACTCCACCTTTACTCAGGGTTTTTGCGCGTTCTCGGAACCGTTTTTAACTGGGTCTGTAACCCCCTGCCGTGCTGAGTCACGCCGCGTAGGTGTCTGCATACCGTATAAGATTTTTATCACCTATTCTGCGTCTTAAATTTAATTAAAGCCGTTCCATTTTCTCAAATACTGTGCAGTTACATGAGCTACATCTCCGCCATTTAAATTCTTACCGATTGACTCACCATTACATCCACAACTCAGTCGAAATGAGACTTCAAGGCTTCTAGACGGTGGTGTAAGTAAAAATTAACTCATTAGAATACAATAGATGGTATCCCCGCGAGGTATTGTTAATTTGGTACGGTATGATCGATGTTAAATTAATAGGTTTTTTATCACCTCAGTCAAGGTTCAGATGTTATTTCCTTGATTTCTTCCTCTGGCTTTTCAATCGCGAATTTCATTCACCATCGCTGGAATTATTGAATTCAACGTGTCGTCCTACAAAACACGCTCGTATAGGTTGGTGTACTTTTTCTGCCAGAAACTCCACTGGTGCAAAAACGTAACAATTAGCTCCGACTCGGTGGCTGCGGAAGTACGGTACGTTCCTCCCAAAAATCCTCGATTACCCGCCAAATAACAACCTACAAAATAATAGAGCTCACCTTGCCGGGATCAGCCTGCGTAAAAACAACAGGTTTTGTAGTCAAGGTCGTCCGCGATTTGTGCATGGCTAATTAGATTGACGGACAAAGTTCATCAGTACAACTCGGTCTCCTTGAGTTGTCAAAGTTATTGTATTGTTTTAATGTTTTTGGTACTATCATTTTTATGAGCATTACTCATACGTGTATAAAAGTAAATTTTCTTCATCAAATTAACGACAATGGCTTAGTAATAAAATTATATAGTGTATGTAGCGAAAATCGTCCTAGTGTGCTTTGTTTATTTATTTGTTGCGTGATGTTTCAAGAATATGTTCTGTATGTTCTAAGGAACCCATGGAAATTTTGTGAAACAAAGAAATATCTATAAACGGCCGTACTAATGCGCGGAGATAGTTTTTTAAAGGTTATGTTGGAATTTGTTATGTTTATTATTGAGAATTGTCAAAGTTGTCAAAATTTTTAAACTAGTGTTTTAAATTGTGCTACATAAAACTAATTTGGTACAATATTAATAAGGTAGTGTTAATAAATGCGTCTTAAAAATCAAACCATAAAAATTAATAGTAACGTCAAATCAGTAGAAGGCATGTTTGCACAAAAAAATATAATTTTCGTTTTAATTTCTGAAATACAAATATCTTCAATGGTTAAGGCAGTTTATTACACATGTTATGTTTGCACAGAGAAAGAGTTGTTTAGTTTAAATATTTGTTTCTTACGATTTTCTTTGTAGCAAAATTTTCATGCGACGTAGTTAATTGAAGATAGGAAAAAAAGAAATATGCCACAAAAACACCATAGTGACGCTGTAACTTCCCATTATTGCTGCAATACATGTATTTAAATTATTTTACTTATCTTAAATTCCGTATTTGCACCAAAGAAATATTAGATTTTTAAACCTATATCTGCTCTGCAGGTGTCTGATTTCCTCAGTATTATGCACATATCCTCTTTTTGCACCAGGATCTTCAACGGGGTAGTTCCCTTCAACCGTAAAGAAAATAGAAATGTTCATTTCTTAAAAATGGTTACATTACTAAGCGAAAAAATAGGAAAATTACTGAATGCCTGTTGGTACACTGCCGGGGTGGTAGAACTGTTAGCGATTTTTGCATCGATTTGGCAGGTAGGATTCTATAAACCTTATGATGCTTCGTTCATCCGCTAGATGTCGCTACGGTCTGTTAGATTATTGAAGGAAACGGGGGAGAGATTGAACAATAATTGTAAAAATAATTTGTACACCAAAAAAAGAACCAGGAGTATGATGTTATTGTTGCTACCATCATTCATAGATTTTGCCTGCCTCTATGATTATTCCGTTCGAGACCGACTCCCCAAATTCTTTCCATATTCAGTTCCTAACTAAGAACTTCCTAGAATATCAAGTGCGCGCTTCATTAAAATACATAATTCCATCGGTACCCGTCATTTGTTTCTCTTAACAATGGGAGCAGGTATTATGGCATCCTTACAACACAAGTCTGTGTTTAATTATCGCGTTGTTACGTAACGTTAACAGAACGCGTGCGACTGTGAAGCCGTTCCGCTCCTTAAAACAAGCAGCTCGCTATTTTCACGGGCAAACGTCTCAACGAACAGATTTAGTTAGAACGGCGCTGCATGTCGGTTCGAGTTTCACAAGAGAAAGTTGTCGGTTGAGCGGGTCAAAATTACAAGGTGACGTTACGTCACTTTCATAGAGGAAGAAGTCTTTCCGAATTGCGCGTGTATATTTTTCCATTCGGGTCGGATGTTTCGCACTAACATCGTCCGTGTCCGTTCCTTTGTTTGACCAACACGTGTACAGGTTAGATGTTTTGAACGGAAGGGCGTTGTTGGAAAATTATTTACGCGTAAGAATAGAAATTGAAACCCTGTTTCGTTGGACAAAGTACCGCAGTATTTGCTTAGATGTCGCTACGCAAAATACGTTTGTAGCAGAAATTGGAGCGATTGGTAAAAATTAAGCTCTCATAGCTCTCTTTTTTTTCTCTAAAACTATAACAATAGGGACAATAGTCCAGACGGTATCTGTTTTAAAAAGGGTATACTTGGGTAAAACGCATATGATCGGAGATTTTTTCTTTAACTGCTTCCAAATAACATCAGAAATGATAATTTTTCTATGTAAATAAAAAAATGTGGGTTTAATTGTTATTGCAAAAAAGTATAAAAAAAAATAGCAAAAAATTCATTTTTTTCTTGGATTTCTCGTCGACAACTTAGCAACTATTCATTTTAGACAAAAATGGAAGAGGAAAAAAAGTTTTGTAATTAAATTTTGGTCAAGATAGAGTTAGTTGCAATTGGAAAAAATAATTATTGTTATTGCAAAAATAGGAAAAATCATTTAAAAAATTGCAAAAAATGCTAGTTTTATTTGTCAAATTTTTTCAGACACTTGAATAATACCTAGGATCTTCATACTTTTCCCAATTAAACTTCTTAGTGCATGAAATCATCACACCAAATTTCATCGATAGTTTTTACATAATACCTAATTGTTTAAATTTTTTTTTAAATTAAACAATTTTCAGAATCAAATTTCTAAAAGTTTAAAGCCTTTGAATACTTGAAAATTTTACCACAAAAAGAAGAGCTCTCAAGCGTTAAAATGGTTTTTGAAAAATTCAAATCGGACGATTAAGTGAACCGTGGTGATTGTTTAAACATTTTCGCAATTTCCACGCATTACTTTGTTCCAAGTTATAAATATAATGCAACAATTAATTCACCTAACTTTTTAAGCAAAAAAGTTTTTAATAAATTACCAGTACATATTAAAAATATAAACAATTTAATCTTGTTTAAAAAACAATTAAAACTTTATCTTCTGGATAGATGCTTTTATAACTTGAGCGAATTTGTATGATCTCTGCCGATTCATTAATTTATTTTTCGTTTTTTATTCTCCTCTTTTTTTAACTTAGTTTTAATATCATTGTGACTGTTCCTATACAATGTATGTTGTCAAAAGGAAAATAAATTTATTATTATTTTTATTATTATTATTATAAACAATAGCAATAATTTAATGTTTTTTTCATTTTTTTTTAATTTTAAAATATGGTTTGAAAGTAGGTACTCAGAAAGACGAGTTTAAAAAAAACCTGATGATCTGCCCATTATTTTCTGATAGAGTTAACCCTTATTTACAGCAAAACTATAAGGGTATAAGGGCTGTTTTTTGAACTAATAGGTTTGTCTTTCGGAGTTCTTTCCAGACATAAGTTTTCAAAATTTGCCATCACGGGCGTCCCATTTAAAATGTCACTTAAAGATATTCAAGACCGCGTGAAATCAATGAGGTATCAGTGGTGGGGGGAGCAAACACACAGCATTTTTCTGATTTTTCCAATAACAATAATTATTATTTCGAATTTCAACTAACTTTATCTTGATCAAAATTTAATTACAAAACTTTTTTTCTCTTCCATTTTTGTTTAAAATGAATAGTTGCTAAGTTGTCGACGAGAAATCCAAGAAAAAAATGAATTTTTTTGCTATTTTTTTATACTTTTTTGCAATAACAATTAAGCCTACGTTTTTTTTATTTGCATAGAAAAATTATCATATCTGATGTTATTTAGAAGCCGTTAAAGCAAAAATCTCCGATCATATGCGTTTTACCCAACCCGAAACAGATACCGTCTGGACTACAAAGGTAGTAATCTATTTATAGGCATATTTTGCAATACAAAATTATTATTTCCGAGGATTCAGAATCAAAATCAAACCAATCATAATGCGCAGTCGCTCGTGAAAAATAACTTCATTCATATATACATAACCTAATTTTTACCTGTGCGACATCTATTCCAAATCAACTGAACTAAATACTAAACAAATTTCGAACTTTTTAAATAAGCATGAATGAAATTTTGATCAGTATATTTATTAAAAATTGACCTACTTCAGTAATTTTCTAAAGAAATAATAACACTTGTTTTGAAAGATGCAAGAATCGTTCACATTTTAAATCAAATTTTGATTAAGTACTTCATTTTTTCCACTGTTTCCTTTGTTCAACGCTGTGTAAAGCCTTATGTTTCCTTTCCGCCGTTTTAAAAAGCTATATTGGAATAAAAACGGGTCTGTATTATTTTCTTTGTAATGCAAAATACAGGCACCCCCAATGCTTGGTTTCTAACCTTAAAGAAACGCGCAGATCGTCACGAACAATTCTCTCTCTCTCTCTCTCAATCAACACGTGTTTAATACTTTACCCCTCATTTTTATACGGCACTTTCCGCAGAAAAAAGTCTCAGCTCGACGCGTAGTAACTGCGTCATTTTTCTCTGTCGCATAACCTTATTCATGAGATTTATGTCCTAATTTCAGACACATCCGCCGTGGCAATTCGCACCCCGCCGCCGCCCTCGGGCGAACACGGCTTTATAATCCACGCTAGGAGTGTCGGTGTGGGGTGCCTGGACCCCTTCGGGTCGGTTTGGCGACGATATCGAACTGTTGATTTAATACGCGAGTCCGGGGACCGTTCTGGACAAGCGGTCACTTGTTAAAGTGTGATACTTCGTTTTCTCGAGGGAATGTGGACAAAAAAACGTGGAAGAACTGTTTATTTTTTAGAAAGAAATGCTTTGGGATGCCCGTAATTGCAATTTCCATTGCAAACAATTCAATTATTACAATATTGAGAAAAACTATGTGGTTCAACAAAAGTTGTTGCTTTTAAAGAGTAATGTGGTTCGAATTTTTATATTTAACTCAAGGACAACCTGCATATCTACCAGAAAAAATTCAGGATTAAGTAAATACGAATAAAACATTCCAAAAAAAACCCCAGCAATGGGCAAAAACCGAATAATAGTTGACTTGCGCACGTTTCGAAACGCACCTCGTATATACCACCCGACAGTCCGCCGTCTGGAACACCACATGTCCACCTCTCCTTCCTCCTGGACCAGCACGTCACGCGTATCGAACTGTTGATTCCCGTCCTGTGCGAGATAGCGTGCGTAACCACGGCAACGCGGCGGCGGGGGCGCGCGAGACGCCGCTTCTTGGCGAACCGACGACGCCGCTGGCGCTCAGCCATAAGTTACCTTCTAATTGACGTTAATTGTAATGGAACTTATTTAAGGTGTAACCGTCGCGGGAGCGGGCTCTGTACGGGAGAAACGTTGGATTAAGATTTAGACCGGTTCTGAGCGAGTTATGGTGGCGAACGCGGTGCTTCCAGACCTCGTGCACTGTACTTGCTTGTATGGCCAAAAGCGGGGAATAGCGGGATAAATACACTGTCTCTGGATACCTTCTAGGGGTGGCACTGGCTTCTTAGGTCCTCAACTATATAACTGTCTTTTATGCTTTGCCTCTTCTAAGTGCTATTCGAGGTCGTGAGTGTACTTTGCGCTAGTCTACAGCACAGGATAAGTGATTCCATCTTTAGTTCAGTTTTTATTAAGACCAAAGATTTCATATTTACGCCAGACTAAAACAGTAGGTACATTTTTAAACCTATATCTGCAGAAATTTTAAAAAGTGCATTCAATTTGCAAATATTTTTCTATTTTCGACGCTCTTGACACCAGCCTAATAAGATTTTATATGCACTGATCAAACTTATAGAGAGAGCCACACCACAAAAATGTCCCCAGCTAAAACAACACTGATAAGATAACCAGTATCGTCATATTAATTTTATTTTAAGAATCATTTAGACACGTTACATTAAAGACATCGTCAGTTCAAGAAAATACATTTCATACCGAACTACGTCTTTAATAATACATGAAAGACGGTCGCTGACTCTTCCCAAGGCCGCTGTTGAAGAAGATCCGTTGCACCTACGTGCCTTCAGTCGAACTGCCGTGTACATTTCTTGGAAAGGATTTTAATTTTTTATTGATAGCCACTCGCGTAATCGTTTTTCCGTCGGTTCGGAACATTATATTTGTGGCTGGCGGTGATAGAATTCGCTGAAATGTAGTCGCTTTGTAGAACAGAAAAATTTTTATTTTTCCGTGTGGGCTGAATGCTAAGAAGAGAGGTGTAGAACGTTGACGTTCCTTAAGAATTGAAATTTTATGAAATATGTTTTCAATACTTCAAGTAATCGAACCGCTTAATGTGATCTCCGTTCTATGTATACTCAATAAAATACATATGTAGGTCTTTTGTGGGTTGCTTCTCTCCCGGAAGACGAAATACGCCTGTATGTCTTTTAATTTAATTCAATTCAACACTGAAATTATAAAAATACGTACAAGTATTATAAGTTTTATTTTTGCGGTTTTATTTATATCGGATTTTCCCAGTAAGAATCCGCCGCACCCACTAAGGAAAGGGGTTGAAGTGTCGTAGATTGTTTGTGTTTTGCTCAGGATGCAGTCTTATCACTGTAATAATACTCCTGTGGTATTTATATTATTAAATTGAAAAGTTTGACGTAAAGAATCGGTTTTCCATTCTCTAAACGTTTATAGTAGACCGCGAAAAAAAGTAATTGAAATGTGATTTGGTTTTCTATCCTGTTGCTCTAGTTAGATATTCCTCAATTAGTGGAGTCAAGATAGCTTAAAATTACGCATTATTTCGAAATAATTATGGGAAGCATGGATTTTCCTAAAACCTTTTGAAATTACTTGGAGATAAGTATTAGAAAAAAGTTATAAACTTATTTTTGTACGCTAATTGTTTAAACAATAATAAATGTTTTTTTTAAGAACATTTAAAATAATTCAATGAATTTTAAATCGAATTCTTTCAAATTGACGATATATGGGTTTTCGATGTCGCTGAACAAGAATATGATGTCGGAAAATGAAAATTCAAAATGGCTGATCCAATATGGCCGACTATTTTAAACAATTTATTTAACAATTTTCGATTTTAAATCAAACTCGCTCATATTTGTAATATAGAGGTTCGAAAAATGAAAATTATAAATGGCTAAAGAGGTTTTATTGGAGATATGTTTTATTTTTTACAAAACAAATTTATTACAAAATAATTAATTTTTAAATCTCTTCGAGTTCTTGCTCTTCTTCAAAAATAACTGAGCAATTAAGGCTTTAGGCCAATAAAATTTAAAAAAAACACTGATTTTAAATACAAAATTACAAAATCAAAATCAATGTCCTCTATTATTTATTTATTCATTAATTATTTTAAGAATTGATCAATATTCATATATGTGTAAATATTAAACTCATACATTTACAGGTTTAGCATAAAAGAAAACGAATATAAATACCTTAAATGCAAACTGAAGATTATTTGTAATATTAAGTAATAATATTACATTAAAGAATTACAAGTGTACGAGAGTATAACATCAAAATGGACAAATATGTGAATAATACACTTTTTAACACACTGATAACTGCAGCTTACTCGAAAACATAAAAATCATATTCTTATACCATTTATAATAATAATTATTTAATTCTTATAAACGAAAAAGGCTTTTAAAATAAATAATACTCTAACAATCAAATCAAAAGTATACTGTTCCATTTAAAATTTTCAACTTGACCTCTAAATGACCTTCAAGGTGGTCAAGGTCACCGTTGGATTGCTCACTCAAAACCCTGCAACTTTTGTCCTAATCATTTTCTTGTTAGAACAATATTTTCTGAGATAGAGGGGGGGTTCCAAACTTCCAAACTTTTTGAACACCCTGTATATATATATATTAGACTCATATCTGTGTCTACATCAATAAGAGAACTTATATTCACAATTTCAGATACAGAATATGTTTTAAAAATGAATATTAAATCAATTCATCAAAATACGTAATTTTTTTGCTGTTATAACAATTTTCCACTTATAAATAAAAAAATTATTTTTCGCTGGATTTACTTTTTTAAGGTCTTAACTTAATTCTTTGATGGTTTATTAAACAAAAAAAATTTTTCTACATTAAACTTTATTTAACAATAAATTTTACGTACTTTTCATGAAATATTTTTATTTTTTGTTATTTTTAAGTAAAGATTTTAAGCTTTAAAAAGTGCTCTCATAAAGTTTCAATATCACATTTACAACTATAATTTTTGATGTATAAGGTATGATTTTTTAAAATTATTGAATATGTTGGGCTCAATATTTTTCAAATTCAATTTTTAAGAATTTTTCCATGTCGATCACCGTTTCAATCGTCATGAATATGAGATTCATATATTTATTTTAAATATTAAAAGAATGACAACTATTTTATTATTGTACAAAATTATAGAATGACGTAACTTTGTATACGTACTATATATTTTTTTCCCCAAGTTTAAAGTCATAAAATTCTGATAGCCGGATGACTCTTCTTTCATTTAAATTTTTTTTAAGGTCGATTTGATCAATTAGATCAAAAGTTATAACAGATTTAGTGTATCCGCTCGGGGCCGCGCGCTCTTCGAGAGCTATACTTGGGGGCCGCCCGTCTCATTTTTCGTACATTAGAAAAATAATCTTCAATTCGCATTTTAGAAAAAAACTTTGTTAACATTTTATATGTAAAATTTCCTGTTCTTTCGAATGACGCAGTTAATTTTTTTAAATTATATATTTTTTTTATATATTTTGCAAAAACTGTAATTTTTCAACTAATTTGTTAAATAAATAATTTGGCGTACACTCTATAGTTGGTAACTTTTTATATATTGTTTCTGACAACTTTACAAAGCAAAAATAAAAAGTTCTCTCTTTCAGTAATTTTCGCGAAGTCAAAATCTATCTTGACTCCATTAAATCAATAACTTGAATATACTCCATACTCCAAAAATTTATCTGAACATTTGAACACTTATCTTGCCTTTTGCTAATTTTTTTCTGCTGCCAACGTGAAGAAAATAAATTACTGTTTCGAATAAAATTACTGGTGACGTGGTTTGAAATCGGACGTATTAATCTGCATTACGCACAAATTGTGACTTATCTCGTTCTGCATTCAATTTGTAATTTTATTTCATCAGTTCACCGGGACGGTTCAATCGCTCAGAGCTGCAACCGAAAATCAATTTAGAGACGTGACCAGCATTCCAAACCGACATTCTAATTGGGAGGCATCTTACTCTCCCCCGACGCCACCTCGGCTGAGAATTATAACGGCGTAATACGACGAATTGAATCCGTTCATAATCCGGGAGAACTTACCTGCCGGTAATTGGCGCTCACGGACGCGGCAGACTTTTAAAGTGCAGTTTGTCTTCCGGCCCCGAGAAAATTCGTCCGGATGCAAAAGAAACTTATTCTAATGGGCTACTCAGCCAAGATTTATCCCCGGGAACCGTACGGCTGCTGCCTCTGCCTCACAATTTAATTCCGGAGCCCGCTTGCCGATTCCTTGTAAACGTTAGTCGGCGGGCAGTGGCGGAACTTTCTATATTATATAAAAATTCGATCTACAAATTTTTTATGTTTAATTTCGCGATATGTATTCCTCTACATTCCTTGACCCGTTAAAGTGGTACATTCTAAGTATAGAGTAGAGTTAGAAGGAGGTTTCAAGTAGTGCTGGCAAAAACTGGAAAAAAGTGAAACCGGTTAACCAGGTTCCGTAAAAACCGATTTCAGATAAAACCGGTTAGTCGAATAGTTGCTAAAACCGGTTATTCGAATAACCCGTTACTTGAATCGCCAGAACCGGATACCTGAAAATCGGTGCTTTACAAAGACAGACCCGGAGAAAAATACAAAAGTCTTTACAAAAATCCGGAAGTCGGTCAATTGCAATCGGACAAATCGATGTCTAAAAGAAAAAGGAAGTAGATCATCGAATAATCGGATATTTGAAGATTTGAATAACCGAATAACCGGTTTTCGGATATTTGAAGAATCGAATAACCGAATAACCGGTTTTCGGATTTCATAAAAATCCAAATTATTCGAAACCGGTTAACCGACTATCCAAAAAACCGATTTCAGTTGCCACCACTAGTTTCAAGCTCTCCCGTACTGTTCCCCTTTTGGCGTACTGTAGATCCGCCACTGTCGGCGAGCATCAGACAATGGAATAGGTCTAGTTGGCCTGAGGGATGGAATTTGTCGGGGAGCGAAAAAGTCCCGTTAAAATAGTGTCTCCTGCTTACTGGAATTCTGTAGTTAAACCTCGGATATCCATAGATATCGACGAGCATGAGTAATGCAAGATTTACTCCGGAAAATAACAAGGCAACCTTGAAATCGTGAATCATCTGTTATTATAGCTAATCATTCTATGCACAAAGAACTCTCCTTTGGAGGATGTTTTTATCTGTATTGAGAAACGGTGTTTGTTCACTAGAAAATCGTTTTTTTTTTTTTCGATGAAAATTATCTCTTAATTAATTGTATTGATTTTTTTGGTTATTGTAGAGGCCTTGTGTTAACTACTAGAATATAGCAAACAGATTTAAATGTTATTTATACATATTTCATCTAATTCCTGTTTTTACTTTGCTGTTTACGCGCAATTTTTTTTACAAGTTAATTAAACCACTTAATAATATTCTTATCAAAGGCCTAAACTCAAAACGATTTCCCTTCACCACATGTACCTATACCGTACCACTCACGGAATATTTTTTAATGAATTATGTGCCTATAACGCTTACATTTCATTACCCCCCCCCCCCTCCCAAACGGGATGTGGGCGTGGAGCCTTTACAGACTGTCAGCCGCTAATCAACGAAAAAAAAGCGCTTGTTACCCGTCAGTTGGCCGTCCTATAAAACTTTAACACTAATTACATTTTATCGATTGTTTCCTTGTTAATTTGGAAAACGGCATTTTCCGGCAACTAGGACTTTTAATATATCCTGAAAGCCATACCCGCGCGCGGTTTTAAATTTGCTGTTCGCCCGTCCGGGAACAGAGATGGATTGATGTGGTAAAAAAATTCCGCAGATAAAACGTATTTGTTTAAATTAACTTGACAGCAAATCGTTAATTCGTGGCGTTTCGATGTTCTGCAGAAGATTAAGTCGGCTCTGTTATCGAGCTGTCAGAGGAGATATATTCATAAATATCAGCAGGGCTCTGGATTTTAGCGTTTCGATACTTGTCACTGTCATCATTAGGTACAAGAAACTCCACTAAAGCGTTGTGTTATTTTTTTTTCTACGTCCACTAATTGTTTAATTATTTTAAAACTACGATTTGTACTCCTGAATGTTCTGACACGATTAAAATGCTACTTACAATATTTGTTATGTAATATACTATTTTCTAACAGTTAGGAATAATAAATAACCATAAATGAATGTCCTTTCGGTTGGTAAAGTTCGGGAAGGCATGAATTTTAATAGGAAATCGATTGTACTCGAAGAAAGAGATATTCCCTGTGCTACTAGCAACGACAGGCAATTTTATATTTTATAAAAAAGAAGCCAGTTGTTTCAATAGATTGGCCCCAATATTAGATATCTATATAAAAAAAAGTTCGTGTTATTTGAACGTTTTGGTGGAGGCTTTTTATTCACAGTGATATCTTGAATAACAAGGTTTCACAACTTTATCGCTGTGGAAATCATTCATTCAAGAAATATTCCTCTGAAAATAATTCAGTGGCGTTATAATTGTTCCAAATATATCGCAATGGACTCTAAGAAGGTCTAGAAATGATACCGCGCGCTTATTTGTGCATTTTATGTTTTCACAAAGGAAATATTCGATCTCAATTCCATCTTCAGATCAAAGCCTCAGTCAGTTCGCAATATTTCCGTAATAAAGGTGTTTCTAACGCCGGCAAAGAAGTATTCTACTAAAAAGGATAGCGGTGTGACGTTCTGTGCTCATTTTCTGGTTTGGAAAGGTCAAACATCGTTGTTATTTCAGTCGACGAGTTAACAAAACATTGTCGTACCACTCGTGTGCAACCAACGTTACATTCCGATTTTATAATCCCCAACAACGTAAATGTATTCAAATCCTATCACGTTTTAATAAATTTACCAGCTCTAATGCAAATTTTGAACACAAATTTTATTATTGTATCCGATAGAATTGTGTTTTCTGCATATAAAATAGGTAGAGTGTAAATATATTTTTCGACATAGGCACATTTTATTATCGGGTTTATGCAACATACATAAATTGCACATCGTTCTATTTGATGTCGATAAATATGTATTGGGAAGAATCTTCGAGACGATATTTAATTCCGTTTATCTTTCGCGATAATTTGTCAAAAGGCGCTAGGGGGTGCCTACCCCTTTTTTATTTTTTGTACCCCTATAAATTTTCAGTCGACGTATACGCATAGTCCGTTTAGCTTCCTTATAGTAAATTATAGACTGCGGGGAAAATCGATACGAGGCGCTGAGGAAGAAAAGTATCAATTTTCCTTTCCCGGATAGTTCTTTGTGATGGAAATTTCAGTCCATTCGAATAAAACAAATACATCGCTGCCACGGGCCGAGGTAGTTCGTCGCCTTATTGATTGGAGGAGAGAGCACTTCTGTCTTGATTATGCATTTAAAGTGGACGGGTTAATATTGTCTCCGCAAAATGTCATCTTTAGTGCCACGTTTCTAATATTTATTCGCTCCTATTGGCAGGCGTTGACTTAAAGTGGCCTAAAATGTCGGAATGTCGTTGTAGATAAAAAATCATGCTGTGAGTGACGTCACAACATTCCGAATATTTTTGGGTGCTCCGATTAATTGAACGGTTTGTTTAACGATGATTGATCGTCGGAATCTGCGGCGTTAACAAATTTAAATCACTAAACTGTTTAATGAAGTCGGACTAGCGCATTCTGTGGTGTTAATTGGAGGTTTGGTAGACGGGGACCCATTGATTCGGTTGGAAATATAGCTCGACGCTGGCCTAAATACGCAATAAATGGGACCGAGAATTTGCCGGATTCGAAGGTTTGATGAAGTCACTTTTTAAATTGACGAACAGCCCGTTACTTTTTTATATCTCGACCGACGATAGAAATATGTGGTTTGGTTTGCTGGAATCTTCCAACGAAATGCTAGAGTTAGTTTTTGGATATTTTTAACGGTTGAAAAAATATAGAGGGGCTTTATTAGGTCGCGTTTTAAGTCACGTGACTTAACACCTACAAAACTGTAACTGTTGGACAACAGTATTTGGCACTTACTTTTGATCCTAACATTACCAGTCATTTTTTTATTCGGTAGTATAACATCTATAGTGAAATACCTCTGAGGTCATATTCTCTTCATCATCCACTTTGTCGTGAAGATTTACCTTTTCTGCTGATCCACTCGGTTTTATTCAGCATTTTTTTTTAATTCTACGCACAAGTTTATCGAGACAATCGCGTGCTTAACCCCGCTTTTCTAAGTAATCCCTTAATTCGCGTAATCCTGAAGGCGTTCCTCGAGAGTTGGCTCTTCATTAAAACCCCCTCCCCCGCAAGAAGTAAATAATAAGTGTCAGCCGGGAGAAAAATTAACGGGATCCCTATACAAATAAGCGACATTGAGCTGTGTGTCGCCGGTTTTCAGGTGGCTCATTTATCATGGTCGGAGTTAACCTCCACTTTTCGAGTCGCGCCTTTCGGCTTCTTTCCCGTGCCCCAACGGAGCCACTTCATCTTCTCCGGAATTAGTTTGGATTGCTTCGCACTCGGAGTCTTTGTCCCAGAAATGCTTCTATCGGGTTTAAATGAAACACCAACCGTTCATTTTACACATCGTGCAGGTTACTTCATTATTTTTTATTTATCTTGCGGTTCATGTTTGAGCAACCAAATAATTCATACGTTGAAGATTTTTAGCTTCTCTTTTAGCCGTCCGTCACATCCCGACCAACCCGTTTTAAGCCCGTATTGCGACACGTAGGTTCCTCGGGGCCCCGGCAAGGAACGTAAAAACTCTCAATCTCGTCCGTATCACTAGCGCTTCCTAATACGGGAGGACATATAGACGCGAATAAAACGCGAATATAATGCCGGGATGCATCCTTTGCACCGCACGTGATTTCCTGCGGGACTCCGGAATCCGCGTCAGGAAGGTTCTATTACCGCGGGAGACGGCGGTCGCCCCCAAGGGGGTGGAAAAAAGGAAAAGAGGGAGCCGGCGTCGCGCGGTGTATTAGAGATATTTGATCTGTTGACAAGGAAACACTGCTGCAAGCTGGGAAAGTAGGTACACGCGAAAGTGATTTTTTTAATAAACACAAGACATACTGCACCGTCAATACAATACAAATATAGACTTTTGTTTTATATTTCTCACCTTAAAGCGAAACAAAAACTCGTGGAAATTGTTTAAGTGGGGTCACAAACAATGTTTAATACACTATTTTATTGATAACTGTAAATCTATTAGTTCCCATTGTTTTTCGATGTTTGCAGACGGGCTAGGATTAACTCGAGGTTCATTAATTTATTTTAACAGGATTAGAATAATATTGTTTTTGCATAAAATGGTAAAAGATAAATGTGTACGCGTAACGAAATTAAGCCGCGCTAACTATGTTTCGCTTTGATGGATGTGCCGCGCGAAATCGTGTTACCTTATTTTGTATAGGAATTAAAAGGGCTTTGTGAGTTTGGTTTTAGTTTAGGTTCAATTCGAAAATTTGTTATCGATATGGCCAATGGTAATAATCGACTGTTTTAACTATACAACCGGAGAGGAAAATACCTGTAGATAATCTAGAGAAGGCATATTTTTTTTTTATTTTCTTTGGACGTAAGTTTTTTTTCTTTTAAATGATGAGAAGAACATAAGTATATTAAGGGAATACTGGTATTGGCATAGACGGGATGATTCTAAATGTGTGCCTATTGATAAGTTCAACATCATTTATTTTATTGTGGGTAGGATTGCAATCGAAGTAGTCTGTGAAATATTCAGACTATACACTATGCGAAATTCATGCTGATAATGTTTCACTTCGATAGCATGTGGATTTTCTTCAGCATACAAATGTTTATTGTGAATATTTATTATTCCGCTTTTAGTAAAACTGAATTGGCAGGTACAACGATTTAAAGATCAAACTGAAATTACAGTCAACCTACAAAATCAATGAGTACTAGCACCTTGTTAAGTATTGTAATATGGGTCGCAAGATAACGTAAACATTTAAAAAATATTTTTTATACTTAAACCCCTCATTTAATCAAATTTCTACGAGAGGCCCAAAAACTTCCGAATGGTATCACCTATCAAATAAAAAATAGTTGTTCTTATTGCACGAAAGAGGAGAAAGTTATGAACGGATATTATCGTCATACATCAATTTTGTAGGAGGGGTTATGAGTTTTAAAAAACACTCTGTATAACACCGAAATTTGCAGATTGAATGCGAAAGTCCACACCCCAAAAATAATCAAAATCGAATAATACGTTTTCGAGTTATTTACAAAATTCAAAAAATTTTCACGAACTTTGAGGCCATCTAGCGGCCAAACGAAGCGATTTCGAATATAGGTGAATTAGCCTAAATCTGCCCATTTAGAGTCCACGAATTTGTGGTCTTTCGATGTACACGTTATTCTGGGACACCCTGTATATGTATATCAGAGACTACATACTTTCAATTTTGAAAATTTAGGGTTTGAAGTTTTCGGGGAAGCTTTTTTTAAATAAAAGGGATAAGAGCTAGAAAAAAAAGTTTCTTATAAAAGTTGTTGAGCATAAAATTCTACATAAAAATGGTCTATTAACTTTTTCTTGTACTACTTATTAAAATTAATAGAGAAGGGATAATTTCAGAAATTTAAAAAATCATGAGGCAGAAAAATGAATGAATTTTATATATTTTTTTAATGTACTCTAAAAATGTAAACTTTCTTTTGAGAGAAATAAATATGTTTTTTAATTTTAAAATAAAAAAGATAACAATTTCAATTTTTTAATCGATAATTTTTATGATTTAACACCAAAACAATTTTTTTCAATGTCATTCGTTTGATTATTTAAAATAGTGAAAAGTTGCTTTCGAAATTTTGTTTTTCAACAAAGAAAATCAAAATATCAAAAAATCTTCAACTTGATGTACAAAAATTCGATTAATTTAAGGAATATTGACATAAACTGCTTGCATAGAATACCATAAAATACAGTGTTTATCACTTTTTTGAACTTCTTTATGCTTAATTCTAAGAAATAATTAGCGTTGTAATAAAGTTAAAAATCAATAAAATTCATATCGGGCAATGTGACAATAACACGAGGTACTAAGTTGTCCACCAAATACACATTTCAGTTGGTATCTGGATTCGACCGTGTCGGAGTGTTTCTTGCGTACCACTATTTCCTTTTCTTGAGGTGTTTTCCAGCGAGTGCGCGACATTGCATTCGAAGGTGTCGTGTGTGCAACGAAAATGGTGGTGGACATTTTGAGCATATGTTGTAGTTTGTGTTGTACTTGTGCGTTTAAAAATCACTGAATTTTGCTTTTTGGTAAATACCTAAATTATTTTTAATACATATGATTAATTGGGGTACTTTAATTACATATTTTTCAAATTCATAATTTAATTAAAAGTTCCTGTTTTACGAGATTCATAATTACTAAAATTCGAGCTAAAATTTAAGCTCAACACTATCTTCATATTACAAAATCGATACATTTTATTTTATTTATTTAAAAACTGGAAAACAATTGTCTAAAATGTTTCACGATAATAGTTGTTTACATTTATTCCGTAGGACAAGTCTGCCGCGTGCACACGTGGTATGCATCAGCTGTGTAGCGTTAGGTTAAGCGCTGTTGTCACTTTGCGATGAAACTCCCCAATATTAATACCCGCCTGTTAATCTTACGCCCATGTAATATACAACTTTTTTGTTCATTTATGATTACTCTACCTCGTGCTGAAATAAAGGCAATCAAACTTCTTACACCCTGTATACCTAAAACTAACTTATATAAAAAATTCAGGCAGGTTGACCAAAATTGGGATTTAAAGGCCCATTTAATTGGACTAGTAGTTCGATGTATATTCCAGTAACAGGGAATCCCGGTGCCGCAGCTCGGTATCACCGCTAATAAATAATGCTAATCAATCCCCCCATTTGTTGTTGCATTATGAATACGGCACAGGAACAGTGGTATTATACCTAATCCTAATTCGAGCTAAACGACATATTATGCCGTTTCCGTGGGTTTGTTTGATTACCGAACAACCCCAGGGCGTTTTACTTTTAATTAACGATAATAGATTATAACCGGCGATATAAATATTTTCGACACGCGATCGATCGATATTCTTCCATTATTTAGCCTAATGCGGTTGGTCGTTATATGCGCGCAATTATAGCATTATTTCCGGTGCGTGGAGCGGTTCGGAGGGTCCTGAATTATTTAGCGTTTCCGAGTCTTACCGGATTAGTGTAGCGATTACTTCGTTTTATTATTACTTTGTATGTAAAATTTCACGATCGTATCGACGTTTTAAAGGAATTGTTTTTAATATATGAAACCAAGAGAGATCGATATTATAAACTAATACAATATTACTTAGCCTCAAAAATATCGTGATTGCGCAGTTTTCGTGGCTAATTAAAAACGGCCAGTAACTTGTTACTGAGAAGAGTGCGTCTACCAGAAATCGACTTTACCCACCGGCCCTTCTTTCGGTCCAAGGTCGTAAATTAATTCAAATAGTGCGCGCCAAGCGTCAGGCATCTGTTGTGTCGGTTCTAATTTAATTTACAAGGTCATTAATTACGCGAGGGGGAGAGGTAGAACCCATCAATGGATTATGTCGTATCGACCGTGCTACAGAAATGAAGGCCCTCATTATATAGTCCGAATTTGCAAAGAAGTAGGTCACAGGACAACGTGTAGGTAGGACGAAATTGGGGAGTTTACCAAGGCTTTGTGTACGAAAGAAGACTTTGGAGATAGTTGGCCGTTTCGAATAAAATAAACATGAAGTAGTGGTGGTCTGAAGTAATAAATCCCTGAAGGAAATTAAGGCCGGAATAAAATATGATAAAATATAAGAGATTTTCGGCTCTTGTGTTATACAGGGTGATTCAGTCATAATGTCATTAATTTTAACCACGTATTCGGAAGGCTTAATAAAGACAGAAAATCGGAAAAAAAAATTTTTTACTCGACTTTTAAAAATGAAGGAAATCAACCCATAACTCCCGCTACGAGGGCTGCCCTGCCGATGCCCGGATGCTCGGAAAATTTTGTAACTAAAATTTTGTCGGCTAAAGGAACAGCGTTGCCAAGTTCAGGTTCAAGCTCGCCAGGTTAGTATTTGACATATAACCGACCACTTCGTACACTCGATGCACCTGGGCGACTACAGCTACTACGAAAACAGCCGGTATTTTAGATTTTAAATTAAATTTGTTGATACGATTTTCCTTTGATAAAAGACCGACAACTTTTTGCTACTACACTCGTATTAGTCTAGGGGCTAGGGGCCAGATAGGTTTCCGTAGCCAAACAGAATTCCACGGCTGCAAATAACTTATTTTTAAGTATTTTGACTTCTCGAAACCAAAAAACTTGGTGGCAAAGCCTGAAAGTGGTCAGTTTAATTGTTGTTAACAAATTGAATGTTTAAATGGCTGTAAAAAGTTTATTTTTATAGCTAGTACAATTTTTTATCTGTTAATTATTACGTTTTCTCACAACAAACATATATTTTTTTGAAAATTAAAAAAAGATTAACTTTAACCAAAGTTATTGCAAATTTAGTGCAAATATATTACATTTTCCGTCTCTGCGCGCACCAATTTTACCATATCTCTGGTTCAATTGGACGGATTGAGACGCACATCTCATTTTAAAACTTAAACTTTATTTTACAAGATAGGTAAGTTCCATTGATTAATTAATTTATTTAAAAATTAATGGCAGCTTAGAAAGTTGTGGAATTTCAACGAAAATGTTGGCTTTATTGGTTTATAAAACTTTTTTTGTTATTCAATTTTTATGAAAAGCCAAAAAAGTTACCGGTTATTGTTCCTCGCATCCTAACAATGATTTCATGCCTTGCTTGATTGTTAGAATGCAAAGAACAATATCCGGTAACTTTTTTGGCTTTTCGTCGAAGTTGAATAATAAAAAAAACCTTATAAACAATTAAAACCGGCATTTTCGTTGAAATTTCACAACTTTCTAAGATGCCATTAATTATTAAATAAATTAATAAATAAATGGAACTTAGAACCAGATATGGTAAAATTAGTGCGCACGGAGACGGAAAATGTAAGAAATTTGCACTAAATTTGCAATAACTTTGGTTAAAGTTAATTTTTTTTAATTTCCAAAAAAATACATATTTGTTATGAGAAAACGTAACTATTAGCGAATAAATTGTACTAGCTATAAAAATAAACTTTTTACAGCCATTTAAACATTTAATTTGTTGATAACAATTAAACTGACCACTTTCAGGCTTTGCGACCAAGTTTCTTTGGATTCAAGAGGTCAAATATTTAAGAATAAGTTGTTTGCACATCGGGCTCCTGGACTATATGGTGCACGTGTGCAAATTAAAACTGGGTTAAAAGGTTACTGAACCACAGGTTACCCTAGGTCGGAAACACGACGTACCGAGTTGTTTATTTGTCTCCGTCCCATTGTTTTTTTATGGAATATACAAGTCTCTCTTCTAATTGCAGTCAATATTTAAATACTGCATACAATTTATCCTCTCTTTATAATTTATCTAGTGAGTGTTGGTTTTTTATGACATTATTTCTGTAACGAAATTGAAATGGTTATGAAATGAAATTTAAATTATTTGAACTTTTGGGGTTTTGTAACTTCAATATTAAATCTTATTTAAAGTGAAACAGCTAATTTCTTTGCAGCCATAATAGTCACATTTGGTCAGATGAAACACACTACTACCCGCACACTACTCGTCGGTGGTATAGCTTTCAGAGGAGATTCGGTGTCAATGTCAATGGCGATCGTTTAATTGGGCCGCATTTTCTACCTGAACATCTGAATGGGCCGCGTTACTAATTTTTAGTAGAATTGTTTGAAAACCTTCCCCTTCGGGCTTACAGCAAATGTTGTTAAAATATTAAAATTATGATGCTAATAAAAACTGATTTTTGGCAAGGCATGCTCAGACCTCGAGGTTCTTGCTGGGCAACAATAACAATTTAATATGTTGATTGCATAAATAAAAAATAATTTATAGCATTTTAAATTATTATTGGCTGACGTGAGCAAAACCGTTTATTTATTGTCTTTATATGAGCGAAAATATATAAATATGGCAACGTTGCATCTAGGGCGCGTTGTTCATAGGTTCATATCGTAGCCGTGCATAATATTGTGACGTCAGCCGGTCAGTAACAGCCTGAAAAGGGGGTTAAATAATGATTTGAAAATATTTTTTTTCAGCTTAAATATGCATTTAAATTTTTTTTTAATCACGCCATCGTATTATACTCATTTTTCTCTATCTGCTCTTAAAATTAATGACATTATGACTGAATCACCCTGTATAAGAATTTGATATTTCAACGTACTTGTAACAACGCGGCATTTTATCGGGGGTCGTATTCATTAAATAGAACCGTTTCCCTCGATGGGCGGTCGACAGAAAGAAAAGTAGAAATATCAAGGTCCGCCCGACAGGCTTCTCTTTTCCAGTTTCATTAATTTTCCTTTGACCACTTTCCTTGATGTGCGTTCGTACATCTACCGCCTCGGTAGGTCTCATACGGTCGAATGGGGCACAGATGGCGGAAAATTCGATAAAATTTGGTGCAGCTTTTTTAATCGCGTGCCCATATAGGGTGTATCTTTGAATCGGGGTCATATTTATATGCATATGTTTGAACGCAGGTGGAAGAAGAAGGTTACGACACATTTCTAGAAATTGTATTGGAGTTTTCATCATGCGTTCGTTCTGCTGCCTATAATTGTCATTAGAACAAGTAAAACAACGAATAAAATGGAATGAAAAAGCTCTGCCACATTAGATATAATCCCAATAGGGCTAAAATGTAATTTATTCCAATGTAAACGAACAAAGGTATTTCCAAAGTTGCACAAATTGCACAAAGAACCACAGTAATGTAATAATTTTTTACAATTTAATTAACGATTATTGTTTCTTTCCATGGCACATATAAGCTTCTGTTTAGTGACAAAACGGTCCAGTGGCGTCCTATTTAAGTGTCGGGGTCGAATTACTGCGAGAACAGGGCGTTTCACCATCAAAAGCGCAAATTTATTTCCAGCGACGGGGCATTAAACATGCATTATTTGCTTAGCGCTCGGAGGCGAGCAGCTTTACGTCGCGGCGCCGGAATAAAGACGGATTTACAAGTTGTTTGCGACACGATGGAGAAAAACCGCCGAAAGGGTCAGGTCCGGGAGCGGCGCGGCGGAAATTCGAGTTTTCGGGGTCGACGCACCTCTCTGTCGCCCCCAAAATTGAATAAGCGCGGTCGGGGTGTACGCAAGGAGAAATTGTGCGTTCGAATATCCCGGGAAACCTAGAAATACTTCAAGGTACCTGGAAATGCTTAAGAATACATCGAAAAGCTTAGAATTAGTTCAAAATATTCAAACTCTTCGAAGTGCATACATCGAAAAAGTTTTGAAATTCCTCAAATTCTCTAAGTACTTCGAAATATATCGAAAAAACTGATTAAAAGTTATGAAGTATTACGAATTGCGTTAAAATATCTAGAATTGCTTTGCAATATGTCGAAAAGTTTGGAATTATTTCAAAATACTTCGAGATCTTCGAAATACATCGATAACATTTTGAAATTCTTCAAAATGTGTTGAAAACTACGAAATTTACCGAAATTCTTCAAATTCTCGAAGTACCTACTTCGAAATATATCGACAAAGTTTGGAAATACTTCAAAATTGATTAAAAACTACGAAGTACTTTCAATTATGTTAAAATATCTAGAATTGCTTTGCAATATGTCGAAAACCCAGTGATCCAAAGTCCTGTAAATAATAGACTCTTTACAAACCTCACACTGACTCACCAGAACCTCTTTTAAAACGCCTGAATTCATTTCCAACGGAAGAGCGAATTCATTCTTCCGGTCCCGGATCGCCGAAACCTACCCGCTTCCCGAACGCTACCCTCCTGCCTCCACGCAAAAGAAGGATTACCCGAAAGGATGCTCTCCCTTATAAATAGGAATGGCTTTTTGTCGGCCGTCTCCCGGCCTCCCGCGGCTAATTAGTTTTTGAGCGACACGTGCTGTTGACACTCCGGGATGGGGGCGGTCGGCGTCGCGGCGCCCGCCGCCTCTTTGTTCCGCGCGGGATCCCCGAAGTTGGGCGCGGAAAGTTGTTAACGGGGAACAGTACATATGTCGGGAAATTCTGAAGTTGGCAAATGGAAAATTTAATGGGGTTATGTGCTTCGACTAGTTATCCGACGCCTACTGCGTTGAAACGGAAACGAAACTTACCCGGAAACAAAAGTATATCGCCTACTAGCGTACGAAACCGAATTGTTATGAGAGGCGGTCGGGAACTGGAAAAGTTATTTTGATTCTCTCCTCACTAGCGATATTGAAATGATATTATAACTTTTATTACAGTATTTTTTTTTGTCAAATTATAACCCCATTTTCTAAAACATCCTGTATAAATAACTGTAACACCGACAAGTGTCATTTGTTAACGACTTTCAGTCGCGTTTTTCTTTACAGCGGTAGAAAAAAGTAATATCTAAGTTCCCATTGGAAACCGGGGCGAAATTATGGAACCATCGCGATTGATTAAAATCGCGGGGCTGCAACTAACTCGGCACCGCGAAGTTCTCAAATTGTGTTACAACTTCTTTTCGGAATCTCCATTGTTCCTCTCGGTCTTAAAGCGGGATGTAAATTGTAAGTAATGTAACGCGCTTAGTCCTACAAATTCGAGACAATATAAAACACATTTAGGAGGAAAAGAAAGTTGGCGAGAAACTTTTATCGTGCTCGGCGAAATGGGTCAGCCGGAGCATTACAAATCTATTAGGGCCCCAAAAGTGTAAATAATATGGATGGTGCTTCGGCTTTTGCATTTTTTATACACTCTGCAATAGCGGCGAGGGCTGTGCCAACTTAAAAAATCAGAGATGTGCGTCTTTAACAACAAATTAAGACATTTGTTATGTTGTACGACAAAATTTGTCGATGTTTTTGCTTTTGTAGCGTATTCTCAGTTATTCTTGTTCGATTTCCACCTTCATAAGTATTCTGTACGATAAAATCTTGAAGAAATATTTGATAAGGGGCAAATTGCACATTCTTCCGCTTTTTCCGAATAAGGGGAACTCCAAGGATCGTCATAAAACCCGCGAAATGCTTTTAAGCCTGCGAAAACCGTTAATTTAACAAGGAGTTATTACTGTAATTTTTTTACCGGATCGGTTTGCAGATATCTATCGATCAAACTTGGAAAAATTATAGTTTGCTGTTGCGGAAACGGCATGTAATAATGTTAAACTTGGTTTAACTGTAGATATGGGACTGTTTTGATCTGAATTTATTTGTAAGTTTTTGTAATTTAGTTTTGTTTTCTTCATCGGTACCAAAATATACAAAATATTTAGACATGTCGTATAAACTGGAACAGCACATAAAGTAAGAGATAAAAGATTGAGAAAATTAATAAATATATTAAAAAAATAATATAAAAAACTGTAAAATATTATAGAGCAAACAAAAAAAATGTTAATTATATGATGCAACATAAATTTAGTTTGGAAGTAGTTATAATTTTTAATTGTTTTGATAAATTCTCTTTGCCTGTTTGTTGAATGTGAAGAACAGGAGTAAATATGTTACAAGAGAGGCTTGAAAAACAATTTCCTCCCTGCCAAGCTCGCTTATTTCCTCTAGGAAATGATTCAGAACTCTCCTCGGCAGCTAGGAAACTGCTTCTGCCGCATAAACTTTACGTACTTCAGATATATCAACAATTTTTAGATATTGCAGTGGACTGCGGATTACATACTTTATAAAAATAATGAAAAATGCTTCTACATCTGGGGCATTCCACGCAAATCGACCACTTTTAACCCTGACCTCTTTCGATTTGGCTGAAACTTTTTTATTGTTTTCTACCCCATTGAATTCTGAGAATTTTTTCAGTTTTTTCTCCCAACTCAAAAAAAAAGTCATGAATTTTTGATGATTTTTTTAAATAACCATAACTTTCAAAAATTAAGTTATCGGGACGTTTTTCCTTTCAAAATTTTTGTTTTCAAATGTACTTTAAAAAAAATAGATCAAAATTATCTGGACCTATCTTCACTGTTTTTTTTTTCAATATTCGAAAAAAACGAAAATTTCTCGATGATTACCATTTCTGAAACAATATTTTTTTCTTATAAAAACACTGACATTTTTTATAATCCTTAAATTTTTTCAGTGGTGTATTTTCGTTTTCTATTTTTTTTATTTGAAAAAATTTTTTTTTCAAACTTAGTTTATTTCACATACCATTTTGAAAATGTATATAGAATTCTAAAATTGATAAAAAATATATGAAAGAAATAATTGAAAGTGGTAAACATGAAAAAAATTTCATTTTTTTTTAAGTTAAGAAAAAAATAGATTGTTTTGAATAATTTTTTTGTATTTTTTTTTTTTCGAAAACTACATCCATTTTTGGACAAACATAAAAAAACAAATCATTTTGAAACCATCCTGTTTTGACTTTTTGAAATTGTCATCAGTCACTGCATAGAATAATTTTTTTCAATTTTGGGATTCTATATAGTTACCTACATTTCAAAAATATTCAAAATGGTGTGAAATAAGCTAAATTTGAAAAAAAATCAATCAATAAAAAAATAGAAAACGAAAGAACACCTCTGAAAAAAATTTGAGGATTTATAAATGTCGGTTTTTTATAAGAAAAAAAAATTATTTTCGGTCACACGAAATGTCTGGAAAAAACTGTCATATTGTGTCAACTTATCAGTTCATAATTTATCATTCCATTTTGAGTTAATTTTATTAGTTAATATTTATTTGTGGTATTCTATAAGATAATAAAAATTACGTTTTTTCAGAAATGTTGCTATATCTTAAAAACTAACAATTTTAGGTATCGAATCCAATTTATTTGCTCCACAAATTAATGAAAAAAAAAACGAATAGAATAAAAAAAGAAAAGTAAACTTAATCTTAAGTTAAACAAATTCCTTTAATATCTAGTTTTAATAATGACTTATTTTCGGTATAATATATAAAATGCAAGATTAGTATAAATTTTACCCCATCATTTAGCAAGCCGATTAACTGCGACGATAAACAAAAAAAAAACATGTAATAGAATCCCCTAAAAACTACCCCTTATTTTAAGTCGAATGTAAATGTAATAAATTAGATTAAATGGCACTAGAGGGCATGCCACTCGTCGACACGCAACCCGATATCAGTTCTTCCGTGGCCGCTGTTGGTTTTTCTGTTGATAGACGTGGATCTCTCGTGACACTCGCTGTTTATTTGTGCTGGAACTCGATAATCGATAGACAAGAAGTGGGCTGTCTCGTTGGGAAGCACATCTGCCGACGTACAAGGTCGTAATTTTTTTTGTTGCCATTTACCTCCTTTTTTATCAAAATAGTTGAATGAAACAGAATATCATTCTCGTTTCTTCGAATTAACGTTGGGCGTATGTTTTTTGTCCATCTACCGTCTTGTTGACATATCATCTCGGGTATAATGTCAACCTGCATATTCCAATCGTATAAACAACGATCAAGCACGTGCTGTTGTAAAACTATTGGTCTAATCAGATTAATAACTGGACGGACTTCACGTATAATAGTTTTTATTTCATGAGTATCATTCGCGGCTTAATTTTTGAATTGTTTTGAATTATTTTAAGACGTCTAGCACCGATTTTTCATGTACTGCCTGTGTAGACCGCGACGTTGTTGATTTATAATTAGAAATCGCAATCGGAGCCTAAGGAACAACCTAATTAATGAAGTCGACTCGCATTAATCATCTCAAAGGCCTTACGCTCACCTATAAAATAACGTTAAAACCGCCTAGCATCGTGAATTATACCCGGAATCATGTCGAGACACTCAAACGGCGGCCCTAATAAATGGAAGCTCTTAAAACGGTTTGTACACCGACCCATAAACAACAGAGTACCACCCCTCCGTTAGTAATTGGGGCGCTGCTTTGTTCCGAAGCCATTAAACCCCCTAACATTTTCTTTCGCGAGGTAGAGCACCCCGCGAGGCCCTCGAGGGAAGTCAACGTCGCGCGGACAATCGATATCTGTTGACACAGAGGAAAAGGGCCTACCTCGAGACCACCGCGGGCCCTTTGAAGGTCCCCCGAATAGATCGCGCCATGAATACGGTGCAACACGCCGACAAACAAGTGAAAAACGCGGGGGCGAAACGGAAAAATCGGTAGGGGTGATCGGGGAAAGGGACGCGAAGGCGGAGGGACGAAGCGTGGGACGTTTTCTTTGTTTTCCGCTCGCTTTTGTTGCGTTCAGGGAAGGGTTTAAGTGCGTTGATTAATCATTTATGAAAGTTGTGTTCGCGGCTTTCGAAATTGACACCCGCTGTTTCTTTTAAACGGTACGCCCACGCGATTTTCCCGCTCGGTTTGGCTTTTCAGGTGTCGCCGAAATTCGCTCTCGTTTATTTTCCACCTACAAGGCAGAATTGAGAGTGGAAAATAAAAAAAAAGTCTTATTTCTTATTTAATTTTATTCCCTCAGGGACCAACCTCAGCCCACAATAATTTTTAGTAGGTATTTACCAATGATTCGCATAAAACAAAAAATAAATTGTCCTAACCAAGGACATTTAAATAAAGGGGACCATGCATGTCACAGTCTATCTCATATGTTGGGTGAAGCTAGACAAGGGGAAAGCAGAGGGCTTTATTTTCATCCAACTGATGCGCGCGATTATATCTCCAATGTCGTACATTTTGGATGGGTCAAAATAAAATATTTTATAGTCCTAAGTCAATATATTTCAACAGCTACTCAGTATTTTTATAATAAATATANAATTTTTGAATTGTTTTGAATTATTTTAAGACGTCTAGCACCGATTTTTCATGTACTGCCTGTGTAGACCGCGACGTTGTTGATTTATAATTAGAAATCGCAATCGGAGCCTAAGGAACAACCTAATTAATGAAGTCGACTCGCATTAATCATCTCAAAGGCCTTACGCTCACCTATAAAATAACGTTAAAACCGCCTAGCATCGTGAATTATACCCGGAATCATGTCGAGACACTCAAACGGCGGCCCTAATAAATGGAAGCTCTTAAAACGGTTTGTACACCGACCCATAAACAACAGAGTACCACCCCTCCGTTAGTAATTGGGGCGCTGCTTTGTTCCGAAGCCATTAAACCCCCTAACATTTTCTTTCGCGAGGTAGAGCACCCCGCGAGGCCCTCGAGGGAAGTCAACGTCGCGCGGACAATCGATATCTGTTGACACAGAGGAAAAGGGCCTACCTCGAGACCACCGCGGGCCCTTTGAAGGTCCCCCGAATAGATCGCGCCATGAATACGGTGCAACACGCCGACAAACAAGTGAAAAACGCGGGGGCGAAACGGAAAAATCGGTAGGGGTGATCGGGGAAAGGGACGCGAAGGCGGAGGGACGAAGCGTGGGACGTTTTCTTTGTTTTCCGTTCGCTTTTGTTGCGTTCAGGGAAGGGTTTAAGTGCGTTGATTAATCATTTATGAAAGTTGTGTTCGCGGCTTTCGAAATTGACACCCGCTGTTTCTTTTAAACGGTACGCCCACGCGTTTTTCCCGCTCGGTTTGGCTTTTCAGGTGTCGCCGAAATTCGCTCTCATTTATTTTCCACCTACATCAGGGCAGAATTGAGGGTGGAAAATAAAAAAAAGTCTTATTTAATTTTATTCCCTCAGGGACCAACCTCAGCCCACAATAATTTTTAGTAGGTATTTACCAATGATTTGCATAAAACAAGAAATAAATTGTCCTAACTTACTGGTAACTTGTGCAGATGATACTAATGTATTGTTTAAATCAACTAATGTTATAGATATTGAAATACGCCTTCATGAATGATTATATTTGGTTTTCTCAGTGTAGATACGTACGTAGCGCTCTCGCAATCGACGCGATCAAATTTATCGCTACCCTTTACCGCCGACACGACCTCCGACTGTTATTAGATTACCGCTGTTCCACCGTTACCATCATACCTTGTGCATGATGGAAGGCACGGCATCCACCCGCTTACTTATTTACGAGTCCGAGCGGTAACTTGTTGAGAAAGAGCCGTGCTAGGCGGCGGAAAAAACCGCCCTGGTTGCGCGCCGGCGGAATTGAGTCGTCCTTTTAAGGAGCGAAACTGGGCCACTTAGCGATCTTTTATTTACGGGAAAGCCTGATCTCCCCGCCATAAAAATCGCTGGTTTCTCGGCCGTATAGCCGGGGTTTAGTGCTCCCTTTACATAAAACATAATACGATACAGTGCGGGACGTCGCAGGATGGCGGGCGCTTAACTCTGTTGCTTTTTTCGCCGCCGTTTTCATCCCGAGGCATAGTTTGAGCGAGAATATATTTATCTGCTAGGCCATCTTCTGTGAATATTGACGTTTTAATATGCCTAAATTGGGCTTCATGGAACCGTGGTTTTTTTATAAATAAATAAAACATTTTTGTTTGTGGGCGTTTCACTATTGGTCAAGAGCTTCGCTAATATTTTGACCAACAGTTGTAGTTTTGTAGGTGTTTTAAAAGTTGTTTTTTAGCGACTAAAACCAAATATCAATCATCAATCACTTGTGACTACGTTTTTTAAGTCGCTAGTAAAATAAAATATTTATAATTTTCATAGACAAAACACCACTAAACAATTTACTATCTGTAAGTCTTTATGTTGCATTGTGAAATTATATTGAACTACCAAAACAAACACAAGAGACTTTTTTTTGGTGAGAATTCATTTTATTAGTCAGATTTAGTGCATTTTATTCATGTAGTATGCAGACAAAATTCTTGTCGATATGTTCATTTGCTTAGACGATATGTAAATTTTTTTAAAAACTGTATCCCAAAAAATCCTAAACAGCCTTGCTGAACACTTATTTATATAAAAAATAATTGTATATTTGGAGAAAGAAATCGAGCCCTTCATTTTTGACACGATGAAATGTTAAGCTCTGTATGTTAAATACTTTGTAGCACTATTCCATTTCTAAGCCCAGAGATAAAAAGGTCTTTTTCAAATATGCGACAATTTATTTTTTCGAATGTTGTCATCAAAAGTCAACATTTTCGTTAAATTTTCCGTTGACAAAGTAAGTCCCTTTTGTCACCTAGCTGTAATTGATATAAATTTAAGATGTATTTTAAATCTATTTATTAATGTTGGAATTAAATGTACAGTTTGTACAATTGCTTACAGAAATTGGAGCAGTACATGTTTTTTCAATTTCTATTCTATTCTAGAACTGTCAATTTCGTCAATTAAGAAAGCCGTGACAACAATAAACATCAGTAGATTTCAAAAAACCTGCTTCGCAAATTTATTCAGAAACGTCATTTTTGACGATACATAAAAAATTAAATACATATATAATTTCGTTTTCATTTATTGCGATCGTGCAAAAAATAGTATAAGCATCATGAATGCTAAGAGTTATAGCGTTCTCAGACAGAATTGTATTCGAACGGTAAATTACCCTTACCGTTCTTAATGCTTAATATACTATTATGTTCCAGAACGCCAAAGTCTAGTTCTAGAACATAAAACAAATGTCAAAATAATTTATAATTTTTTCGAAACTTATTTATGATTTTCTTAATATTACTATTATAAACAGGACCATTACAATTTATTTTACACTTCAAGTAAATTGAAAGTGCCGATATCGCAGTGAGTTAAATTTATGCCAATTCCAGTGCTATCAGTTATCGTAGTTTTTAGTTTTGGTTGTTCAATTACCGTCAGCAGCCTCTGATTTCATAATTGTCTAAGTTTACTGCGCACATTGTATTATTGGCAAGTTCCATAGGCTCTGCTGAAGATGGTAACAATTTATTTCAATTGAAATTTTATCTTGTGTAGAATCTTCTATATACNCTTTATGTTGCATTGTGAAATTATATTGAACTACCAAAACAAACACAAGAGACTTTTTTTGGTGAGACTTCATTCTATCGGTCAGATTTAGTACATTTTATTCATGTAATATGCAGACAAAAGTTTTTGTCGATATGTTCATTTGCTTAGACGATATGTAGTTTTTTTTTAAAAACTGTGTCCCAAAAATCCCAAAAAGCGTTGCTGAACACATGTTTATATAAAAAAATAATCTTAAATTTGGACAAAGAAATCGAGCCTTCATTTTTGACACGATGAAATGTTAGGCTCTGTATATCAAATACTTTGTAGCACTATTCCATTTCTAAGCCCACAGATAAAAAGGTCTTTTTCAAATATGCGACAATTTATTTTTTCGAATGTTGTCATCAAAAGTCAACATTTTCGTTAAATTTACCGTTGACAAAGTAAGTCTCTTTTGTCACTTAGCTGCAAAATACTTTTATGTTCCAGAACGCCAAAGTCTAGTTCTAGAACATAAAACAAATGTCAAAATAATTTGTAATTTTTTCGAAACTTATTTATGATTTTCTTAATATTACTATTATAAACAGGACCATTACAATTTATTTTACACTACAAGTAAATTGAAAGTGCCGATATCGCAGTGAGTTAAATTTATGCCAAATCCAGTGCTATCAGTTATCGTAGTTTTTAGTTTTGGTTGTTCAATTACCATCAGCAGCTTCTGATGTAATAATTGTCTAAGTTTACTGCCCACATTGTATTATTGGCAAGTTCCATAGGCTCTGCTGAAGATGGTAACAATTTATTTCAATTGAAATTTTATCTTGTGTAGAATCTTCTATATACAGGGTAGGCCATTAGTGTAAGAAAGTAAAATAACTCCCTTGTTACTCATAATACAGGAACAAAGTTTATATAAAAGTTGTACAGAATCAAGAAATCTAAACTACAAGATTAATTTGAAACATACAGGGCGATGAGTAAAAACGAGACACGCCAAATATTACATTTTTTAAATGGAATACCCTGTATATTTTTAAACATATGGGTTTCCGAGAAAATTCTATATATGGCAATATAATCGGTTTATCATTTTAGTACGGGGTTACCAAGTTTTGTAGAAAATTTTTCGAATTTTGGAAAACACATGACCTTGAAAAAATTGTATTAACTTTCAGTTGCTAACACTTGGAACAAAATAATTAGACAGAGTTATAGGCAAATGTTAGACAAAGGCTCCTATACTAGCTAATATCGATATTTTATACAGGGCATTTTTATAATACGATCATTTTTAGAAAGATTAAACTTGACTTTCTAAAATTTTTCAAATGGAACACCATGTATTTTATTGTTCCGTTTTATTCACATATCGGTCCACTTCAACTTTTATTAAGCATGTTCTAAGTATAACTAAAATTGTTAGTTTTTAAGATATAGCAACATTTCTGAAAGAACTTAATTTTTATTATTTTATAGAATACCAAGTAACAAACATTAACTAATAAAATTAACTTAAAATGGAACGATAAATTATGAACTGACAAGTTGACACAATGAAACAGTTTTTTCCAAAGCCATTTCGTGCGACCGAAAATAATAAAAATTAGATTTTTCCAGAAATGTTGCTATATCTTAAAAACTAACAACTTTAGGTGTAGAACATAATCGTAGCTCATCTCTTCTCAAAATTCCATAAACACCAATTATTAAAATGACCTGAAAAGTTGTCCAAAATTAGTAAAGTCGATCGATTTATATTAATTTGAATCACCTTTTCCAGCAGAAATCTGTTATCAGGTGCTTCTTGTAAAAATCTCTCAATTTCCTTTTTCGTTAGACTGTATCCAACTGATTTGCTTTTCAAATATGGTATTAATTTTGAAAATTTTCTGATATTTAAATTTTTTTGGTATTCACTGAATATAATATTTTACTTATTTAATTTATGGAAACAGTGACAGTCTTAATAAAGTTAAACTGTCAGTGTAGATACTGCATACATATATGATTATTAATTCCGTAAATCTCTTACAAAAATTGTTTGCCCCAACTGACTAGAGAACCGAAACGAATCTCAGCGATTTGTGTCTAATTGCGAAAAGGACGGATGAAAATATATTCCAGACATATCTTAAATTCATTTTAACTTGAAAACTCGGAGGAGTCCGTAATGGACCGACTAAAAGAACAACAGCAAAAGTACTTATTGAAAATTAGGAAATATGGAATTCGCAGGGATGCCGGCGGAGAAGCTCGCGAAGCTAAACTAAGAGTAATTGCTGGAGATTCGAGAATTCTTTATACATTTATACGAAATATTGCACGAGTTCCTCTAAGAATTCGACGAATCAGTCTGAAAGTTACAAGGTATTTTCTTTGTTATGCGTTTATATTTGTCTTTTCCTAAACTAGAGTTGGATAAGCAAAAATTATTGAAAAGCCTATAACAGAAAAGTGATAGAACAATTTATAGCACAACTCAGGAGTGAATATTTTTAATTAAGTTGAGGTTGCTCGAAATCAGTTTTCTTGTTAACTTGATCTATCGAAAAACCTCTCGAAACCATCGCGTTTCCACTACTGAACGCTTCGTATCGTGAATTATCTAAAGTTTACTCATAAGTCCTGCCCCTGCCAACAAAAGCCTCCTCTCCTTCCGCTCCCTTAAAAACCGCAAAAACCCAAACAAAGCAAAGCGGCAGTCATCGCTGTTTGCTTCACGAGTGTGCTCTGTTTTAAGTTATCTAAACAGTTATTCGGTAACTAGGATAATGGCCGCTACAACTTGCCGCCGAACAAATGCTCGGGAGAAAAGGAGACTGAGATCTCAAGAGTGGTGAACTCGATGGGGCTTTGTAATCTTTGTTCGGCGCCCAGTTTGCAGGGGTGAATAGCTGAGATATCCTCGTTCATTTAGTTTCACGGAAAATTCGAAACCTCTCTTAACTATGGAACTAGATGAAAAACACGAGTTAGAACTAAATGGCATTACACTGAAAGAAATCGAACTTTTTATGTTGTTAAGGAAGAATTAATTTATGTCTGAATAAGACAAACTTAAAAAAATGCTGAATAAGTTGAAACACAAGATGTAATTATTGGAATGAGGGGTCATATTTATAAGACCTTTACAAACACGTATTTCATGTCACTCAGATTAGTAATTGTATTAATTTTTTTTTTTTATTATGTGTATTGAACAATATTAGAGAATATTGAAGTGTTATAAGCGGCTGTTAGCTGATTTGTTTCCTCGTAGAAGTTTTATTTGTCGCACGATCCCAATAACCTCACCAATGTCTCGAAATCGAAGCGGGAGAGACAATGGATTGAAGTTGGCTGCCATCACGAGTTACTAATTTCGATCGCGGAGTAAAAAGTTTCGGGGGGGCACATACAATGAGCAATTGTTTCGTCGACCGGTAAAAGAAGACTAGACGTGAGTTACAAACAAACGAGATACCGCGGAGGGAATTTTAGATGGTCCCCTGAACGATTTCCTTGGCTTTATCGCCATATACAGGGTCAACAGAATGTGGTCCAGGTTCTCGGAAAACTTCTCCAAGTGAAGCAGCGAAATATTTTTAGCAGATTTTAAGAAGGTTCTGTTTTCGAGGTAGAAATTAAAGAATATCAAATTTTCTCAAATATTTCTAAGGAAGTTTGATTTAGAATAATGATAGTAGTCGTTACTTTATCGAATGATAGGTAAAAATTCGCTGGGTTGGCTGATAATAATAATACAAGGGATTAGTACCACTAGGTACTTTAAAACTTTGACGTCTCTTGACTATTTTCCGTTCTCGTTTACTGTTTTTAATTTTTTTAAGAAAATTAATTCTTCCATTTTATTCCAAGATCAAGCCATTTTGGATTTTTTTATTTCTGGATAAGTTTACTACAGAGTTGAACAAATCTATTAAACTATTCAATTAACAAAAAGAAAACAGTATTTTCTTTGTTAAAATACGATTTTAAATTCAATATACTACCCATGTTGGAAAAAAATATCGTGTTTTTTTAAATTTTTTAAGCGTAGGTATTCCTAAAAATTTTCAAACTACCTACGCCAATGATTTCTTAGGCTTTTGATGATTTACTCTCTGTTTCTAATAAGAAAAATCACATTATTTTTCATAAAGTAATTTCTACACTTCGCGATACGATTATATTAAATTTTTGCAATTCTATCAATTTTTCCAGTTAAATCTGGAATACTTTATGTATTATTCAGGCCTAATTTTTTTATTTATTTTGCCATTCCATTATGCTATTAATAATTCAATTTTTAACGTCACAAACTACACCACTGTACTACATTTCAATGTTACAATAAATAAATAAAATAAAAAAGTGATATGACCTGAAGATCCCACTAGACTATCTCTATGTATTTTGATGGGCTGAACACTAGTCTGGCACTAATTAACCTTCCTGGCTTTTCTCATATAAGTATTTTCTAAAAAAAAAAGATAGAAATTATTGATCTGTAACCGTGAATAGAAAAATTCAAACCCCAAACTATTACCTAAGTTTGCAACGTACTATTTTGTCGAACTACTATTTTCAGTTTCCATTTTCAGTAACCAACAAAAAATCTACCATCGTATAACAGACCATGTGCCATGGAATCTTGCTTTAATTTCTTTAATTACTTAAGTTTTCAGGAAATAGTTCAGGTGGGAATCCAAGAAATAAATTTTTTAAATTCATTAAACATCCTAACCGTTGGTAATTTCTTATCATTGTTTTAGTATTCGACGCTTTGCCCCTAAAAAAACTGGAACCCCACACTTAAGTCACATCCTGTATATTAAATATTTTAATTATTTCTTTTTTTCAGATTTCAACCTGAATTCGTGGATCCGACACTACGAACCGGCCCGGTACGATCCCGGCCTGCTGGCCCTCCAACACAGACGCGTCCGCAGGAGTCTGGTAGGCGATCGGCAGCGCCCCCTGCGATTGGACATTAGGGCACACGACCGGTAAGTTGTTTTCATAACCCTCTCCCCCGTACGAGCGTCCGTGGGATGTGATGTGATTTAGATTGGTTTTCGGGGTTCCTTTTTTTTTAGTCCCTGAGAAAGGACAAGTCGATGAAACGGAATTTACATTTGGCGGTCGATTGAGGCTTCAGTAATATTTAATTTATAACTTGTATTCCCTAAAATTTGTTGTGAAAAAATTATGTCGATATAGCTTTAATATTAATAAGTAATTTCTATAGTTGTAAAATTTTTTAAACTGTCCAAATCGCTCGCAGACCATTTATGACGTCACACCGTTCGACTAGCTGCAATTACGTCATTACGTGACGAGTGGTATGACGTCACAATATGGCTTCCGTGCGTTTTCTCGCGCTCCATTTTCGTTAATTATTTTGAGGGAGAAATTGTTGGAAACAAATTCTGATTTTTTGCACACAAACTAACTACGATGTGTGTTTATGAATATAAATAAAAAACCTTGCATCTTAAAAGTGGATGTCCAAACGCATTATTGACAATTTCTCCTTTAATTTCAACGTATTCAAATATTTTACGGTTTGCTTTATTGATATTTCCGTTTTTGTGACACATTGGATTGATTTTGTATCAAATTGAGAAAAATACAAGGGGCCCAATCAACCTCTGTAACATTTCTGGAAGCAACGCCGTTGTTCGGGGGGTCGCCTTCAAAGGCGCGGACGACACTTGCAGGCGATCGCTTCTATTATACGGCTAGAAATCAGGAAAAGTCCTTACAAGGGTCAGAATAAACGCGGAAACGGACGTACAATGGGGACGCGTTAAATCGAACGACCTCCTCGTTCTAAAACTCGAGAAAACCGTCTCGGACACAGGCGGAAGTGATTCGGGAACAGAAAAGGGTATCAGGTGTTGCGGAATCGAACGTATCTGTCTACTACAGGTGTGGGGAAGGATTTAAGGTATATAGAAATAATCTTAAGTTCGATAAAAGTCGTCATGTCGAACAATAATTTCTATAATAGTTGTTTCAAGGGGACTTGCGATGATTTGGTTGGTATTTCGTTGGGACGGTTCCGCGCTAGGAACGAAAAAGTGGCGTGAATATAATCAAGAAAGCCTCAATAGTAATGTTTCTTACTTGACATTAATTTTTCATCAACAAAGAAAACTGCGTTTGTTTCAACGGGATTTTGGTATGTTTGTGTAAAAATGACGTATCTATAAGCCATTTCCAGTAACAAATTTCAACCCCCCTTTGTTGAACACGTTTGAAAATATATGGCCGGACGCGCGAAAAATCCCATTAATCTAACCATTGATAATCCAATGTCAAATTGCGCTTTTTATTTATCCCGTAAATCCATGTTGTGTGAATCTGACGGCGAAAATATTTATGCCAATGTTTATACCGCTTCACACCCAGGGCTGGTGATATACGTCGCCTCAGTGCAAGAAATAAAATAGGCGTCGACTTTTTTTACTTTATTTCACGTGTCATTAAGCGAAAAATTAGGAAAGTCAAAAATGTACCGATTCATAAGAAGTTTTGGTTTTGTTTTATCAGGATGATGGAATTATAGCCAGTTAAAAAACAAACTGCTTTACTTTTTTTTTACTCTGTGGAGAGATAAATGTTCGTAAAATGTTAGAATTAAAAAAAAGTAATAGCATTATCGCGATGTTTCATGTTAAATGCTGATATTCAATTACTTTATGCTAATGGTACACGTTACAGGTTTCCGTCTGCGTTTCCCCTTGCCCCCCTCCCCCCTTCCCGCGCCTCCTTCGCGATGTAAATCAATTTCGCCGAGCGGCAATTCATTATTTCGCGTATTAAACGCAACTTTGACAAATTGGGGAATGCCATGATATTAAAATATTCGAAATTAATATCCGACGTTGCGCTCTCCCAGTGATGAATTGTTTCCTAAAAAGAGAGCCACAGCCGTAGACGCGAGACGATGGATTATTTGTGTTTCATTTCGGCCGGAATTTCCTCTCGACGTCGCTCGTCACCGCTAATTTTATACCGGGGCGGTTATTTCGCGAAACGACGGGCCCTCTTCGACGGTGTCGATTCGTCCTTATTCGGGCCACACAGTTAAAAAAAAATAATTAAGTAAATAGTCGATTAACGTTTTTAGCTGCGCTTTAATTCGTGTTTACGTAAACCGGGCTACCTGGAATTAGCGCGGTAAGGTGTATCAGTACTATCAGTGCACTATCAACGTTGCCAGTTGTACGTAATATAAAAATAAATCAAAAGAATACTGTTTAGACATTAAACTTTCATTTTTTGCAACGTTTCTATGCCCCCATAACCAATACTTGTCGTATGAAGTGCCCCGTCTACGATTTTGACTTTCGTTTCAATGGAACTAGTCGAACAGCGCCTTTCGTACTTGTAATAACTTCATAAACTCTAGCAGAATGTCCAACGCAAGGGCCAATCAATATTTTCCAAGATCTTCTGCTTGTGGGGTCCCCCAGGAAGTAAACCAGTGGACCGGGATTTTAGGATTGGGGAGGACATATGTAATTGTTAATAAAATTTTATTCCCTTAATGGAGAAGGGAAGACGGCGAATCTTATAAACGGCAGTTAAGGGGAAGTGAGATAACTATGCTGCGAGGGTTTCGCAAGATATAATTCTAGAGATGCTGGGAACCGTACGGCGGGCGTTGTTATACACAGGCATGAAATAAATGTTTTTGGGGACTGGAAACATGTTTTAATAATAATTCGGTTACGAAGCACGTGGAAATATATTTTTATAGACCTCGCTCGTAATAACATAAAATTATTTCGACGTAAATCAGATAAAACAGTATAATCAATATGGAATTATCGCGCTTTTTACTAATTCAACTGGAAATAAATTTACAGCGGGAGCTAATCCATTCCGTCTGATATTAAAGGCAATAATTCTGATTGCAATTTCGAATCGATGGGGATTTCTTTAGCAATTATCCGTTGTAATGGCCTTTTTAGCGGGGATTTTCCATATTTATAATCGTCCGGATTAGTTTTGTACGGGAAACGTTCAGCGAAGCTTTAGAAATAGAGCAAAAACAATTCGATTAATGGAGAAGCCAAATAAAGTCCTGGCTTACTTTAAACTCGTGCGCTAGACCTGTCAGCGGGACGAAAATAGCAGTGGATTTAGTAATAACGAATAAAATAACGATTATAGAAAATAAATACTGAGGTTGAGAACTGTTGGAAGTCGGGAGGGAAAGAAACGTCGTAGTCTCACATAACACATCATAATAAAGATTCTACTTTGAGACCTAGGTCGTAACCGACCAGTAAGACGTACTATAACTTTGCTGCAAAGCAAGGCGGAAAACGAGTCCAGTACATTCGTTCTGCGCCCCCAGCATTTTGTCTATAATCACCGTACACCAGTAACATATCCAACGATCCGTGATCGTTGTAATTATGCGTCAGCGTTGTTTCGTTTTAACGAGAATATCATTGGATTTCATAATAGTTTTCAAAACTGTAATAGTATACCTAAGAAGTAAAAACTAGAATAAATAATAATATATCATCCTTATACACTTAAGCTTTATCTTTTGCGTAGAAATCCAAACATTCTCAGAGAACCGTGAAAATTCAGTAAAATTGAACTGTTAATAAAACTAGGCTGTCAAAAATTTGGTTAAAAAAACTTTAAATGTTTTTTTTGTTAGTTATCCAATTTTTCCGCTAATCAAGTCTCTAAATTTAGGTACACTACTTCTAATAGTATATTATGTTACTAGGAGTAGAAGGCGATCATTATGTGTTGAGCCCAAAAGTTTGCTCGCCGAGGCTGAGCAAATTGGGCAAAACACATAATGAGCCTTCCACTCCGAGTGACATATACTATTTCTTCTTCAAGCGTGAATATAAAAAATTAATAATTTTGAAAATTTATAGCGGATAACGCGATGTTCAATCTCAGCACAAAATAAAATCAGTAGTAGGTAGGTAATACTATTTATTTTATACATTTTATACATTTTATTGATTAATTAAACATGACAGTTTTAACCACTTTATTCATGAATAAAAAAACAAATGTAACAATTATTTTTCTTTAATTTGAATTAAACGAATAAACATCTAAATTACCTACATGTCTATCATCAAACTTTATTTATTAACATGAATATTAAATGTGCAATTTTGTATGGTACAGTTGTTGATATTTAAAGCGCTGCTGGCTGTCTTTTTTCAAAGTTTACAGTTCTGTCGTTGAATACGTTACTTGTAATAAGGTTCTCAGTTTCAGTGTTAACAATTGTACCATTATTAACAGAAAAGTCTTCGATTAAATTATTTTCAGGATCAATATTTACAGTTTCGCTTGATGTACTTGGTTCATTATACTCTAATGGGTTTAATATTTTCATCGCTATCTGTTTCTTATTGTTTACAGAATCTTCAATGTATCCTTCAGCGACGATGGTAGATTTCCATCCACCATGTCGCTTTAGGGTTGTAATGTCTCCACCATTATCAACTAAGATAGTTGCCGAGGTTCTTCTAAGGCAAGGCCCCGTGTGGATTTGGCAACCTTAAAAATGATGCAACATCTTTTGGCACTTTTGAAATTTTATGTATGCCCATTACAACACGATGACAATGGCCATTTTGATATTTAATAAAAAATCTATCAAAAGTTATGTCTTTTGGCCGAAGAGTAGCATATTTTCTGTATAAATTTAAATAAAACTCTCCAATTATGGTAAATGAACGATGTTTTTTAGTTTTTGTATTGGGAATATTTACTAATATTATATTTCCCAAATCTTTTACATCATTAACTTTTACTTGAATGAGTTCATCGCATCTACAAGCTCCTGTGACTCCAAATATTAGTGCAACCTAAAAAATATAGAATTATTAATTTTGTAACAATAAAAAAAGTTGGAAAATGCAAGGAAATTCTAAAACATGACGTAATTTTAAGACATCTATATTTATGAGTTTTTACAACATTCTTCCAATAAGCTATCTTTATTTCCGAAATTTTTTTTTTATTCTCGTAATGGATACTATAAAATAACTTGAAGTTTACAAATTATAACAAAATTTTGTATTACAAATATAAAAAGGTTAAATATATATCTACCTATAATTTAAAAAGTAGGTACATACCTTGGTTGCTAAATATTTATCATCAGGTGCTTTATTCAGGAATTCGTCAAATTCTTTTTTAGACAAAACTTTCGACTTTTTTGGTTTATAATTTTCACCTTGTCGTTTCAAAAATGTAATTAATTTTGAATATTTCTCAATATTTACATTATGTTTAATTTAGATTTTACCATTGAATATTGCGCCCATAAAGTTGAACTTTTCAGTGTTCTGGATAATCTTGTAAAATATGCTATCATCACATTTTCTGAATAAATATGTGCATTATTTTCTTTTGCCCAATTTATGAATTTATCATAAGCATTTTCATAAATTTTTCTCGACTTTGTTGGTATAAGTATTGCCACTGATGTATTTGCAATTTCCAGTAATTCTGGTGGTGTGCACTGCATTTCTTCAGACATTTTAAAAACGACCCGACGCGACATCAAATTTCAACTGACACTTAAAGAAACGTCAAAGCTTCTTGAATCTTTAATTCGTTGCTAGGATACTTACCTACACATTGTTACATTTTTTTACTAGTTGAAAATTTGTAATTATTTTTACTAGTTAAACAATAGGCTGCTTCTAAAGGAGGTGTTGCACTATATAATATAAGTATTATTATACGCTTGAAGAAAAAACATTTTCTCTCCTGCTGAAGCTGACACAGCAGGTATTCCTAGAGACCCCAATTTCCCGACGCATCCATATAGGTACATTCTTCGTCCTTCCCGTTGCATCTTATTAACATGGACCATGGAACACAAATTTTATATAGACCTGCCTCACTTTGAGTTTTCGGATTTGTTTCTTTTTTATTTATACAGATGTGTTCATTCCAGGCGGCAGAGCGAGCAGCATATCCGCGGTATGATATTTATCTATGCAGTTTACTCGGTTGATTCCCGGAATATTTCCACACTACACCTACACGTCGTGTTCGACGGCCGACGTGTATCGTGTCCCTACGATGTACGCTTTAATGAATGTTTAAGTTCAGCTGTCAGTTCACATGAACGTTCATAATGTACGAGGGGCGCAACGCGGTGAAAATTAATTTACGTGTCGTGTTCCGGGCGCAAAAAAATTGACGGGGAGCCAATTAGTCGCGTTCGCACCCCGCCGCGCGATCTTTTTTTAATGAGCGGCCGAAAATCTAGTTCGGGGTGTCCTTGGGGTTGTTGGTGGGAGTGGTGGGGGTCCGGAAGGTTTCACAACGACGGGATGTCCGTGAACAATGTGTTATTTGAGCTATATTAAACTTATTTTTAAAGAATTGTTACATTAATTAAGGTGACAAGAGCAACAAAAATATACGATTATATTAAGCGAAATTTACTCTAAAGTTGTGTGTAATTTTTAATTTATCTCAAAAACGACGAAAATCTAGAACAAATTAAGTTGGACCGGTTATAATTCAGTCAATATTAGTCTAAAAAGTATTGAAAACGCATCATTTTGAAAGGAATCTCATCTAGTTTTGTTGTACAGCAATTTTCTTTGCCTACTTCTACTAAAAAAAATTAGAGTCAAAAAAGTAAAAAAAAATCAAAAATTCTTATTTTTTGATTTTTTTAAAATGTTTATTAACTCTTTTTTTGCATAAAATTTTTCTTTAAAATTTTTTAAATAAGCCATTTCGATGGGAAATTCAATTCTCTACAAAATTTTTCCTATGAACTATACTGAAATTTTGCTTCGTTTTCGTGCTATATTTAGAAAGTTGCAAAAGTGCATTTTCATCCCTATTTTCAATTTCAACTCTCTAATTTAATAGCACCCAGCAGTTTTTTTATTTTTAACGACTCTTCGAACAAGTCAAGTGATGGAAATCCTTGAACGTCTTATTTCCTTCCTTTTTTGCAAAAAATTAAAATTGAAACGTATGTATAAGGGTAAACGCGACAAAAATCGAAAAATTGGCTTAAGTTTGAGCGGCCATATATCAGTCAATTCTCATCAAAAATACTGTACAACCTCTTTTTTGAAGGAAACTTCTATTTTTTTTTTTTTTTTGAAGCAATGCCTATACCTGTTTCAAGTAAAAAAAACGAATTTTTGCTTTTTTCAAATTCTTTATTAACGATTTTTTGCATGAAATTTTCCTTTTAACTTTTTAAATAAGCCATTTCGATGGGAAATTCAATTCTCTATTCAAATTTTGCTTCGTTTTCGAGCTACAATTAAAAAATTGAAAGGGATGCATTTTCACCCCTATCTCCAATTTTCACCCTCTAATTTAATAGCACTCCGCAGTTTTTTCATATAAAATGACCATTTGAACGATTCATGTAGTAAAATATCAATGTCCTATACATACCTATATGAGTTTAATGTTTCATCTTTGACTCATGGCGTTCTGGAAAAAGGGTCCACAAAATCGGGGACTAATAGAATATCAATTGGGGTAAGAGCTAGAAAAAAAGTTTCGTATAATATTAATTAAATTCTACATAAAAATGGTCTATTGAGTTTTTCTTGTACTATTAAAATTAACAGTTAGGGAGACTAGAAGTTAAGGGATGATTTTAAAAATTTAAAAAATCATAAACAGAAAAATGAATGAATTTTATATATATTTTTTTCAATCTACTCTAAAAAATGTAATCTTTTCAGAGAAATAGATATATTTTTTAATTTTTAATAAAAAAATTATGAGAATTTCACAAAACGAACGTGATTTTTTTATCTTTGTCGCAAACCAAAATTTCGAAAGCAATTTTTCACCATTTTAAATAAAATCAATGAAATGGCATAGAAAAATATTGTTTTAGTGTTAAATCATAAAAACTATCGATAAAAAAATTGAAATAGTTGTTTTTTTATTAAAAATTAAAAAGCATCTGTTTCTCTGAAAAGAAAGTTTACATTTTTTAGAGTAGATTGAAAAATATATAGGATATATGATATATAAAATTCATTCAATTTTCTGCTTGTTATCATCCCTTCACTTCTAGTCTCCTTAATTCTGTTAATTTTAATAGTATAAAAAAAAGTCAATAGACCATTTTTATGTAGAATTTTATGCTCTTCAACATTTATAAGAAAATTTTTCTCTAGCTCTTACGGCTTTTGAGTTATCTTGAAAAACTCCTTTATTTTATCTATTTTCACCCCTGGTCGGTGGGTTGAAAAAAATATATTACTGTCATTTATTGTTATTATATGCCTCAAACTAACTTTACATAAAAAATTCGGGCAAGTTGACCAAAATTTCGATTTAAGGGCCCATTTAATTGGACTATAATGTTAGTTTCTGACTTTCTGACCATCTACTACTCACTGACGTTTTGTTACATAACCTTTTTGAGGTTAGGTTTTTCTGCAAGGCGTTCATTTTACACAAAAATAGTACTTTTAATTAAAGAATCGATACCTTTGCCCATTTCGGCATTAATACAGAAAAGATTCCTCTCATCCTTTTTATTTTTGGACGCTAGATAAAAAAATCAATTCCACCCACTGATCCATCGCGCTTTCGGACAAATTATTCGGCCGTTCCCCAACGCAAGACCATAATTAACGACGTCCATTACCATAAATAAACACAGGATCTCCGGCTATCAGTTCCCGATCTGCGGCCCGCCATGGAAGCCACCATTATAGCCGTCGGTTATCTTACGTAACGCGTATCTCGCATTGTTGCCGGCCATAACTCGCGATAACCCGGAAGCCAAATTCAATTATATATCGACGGCGGCCGCGGGCGGACGGGGCGTACGGATTCCGCGGAATGAAGTTTTCAGCGGCGGCAGGTTATTTAAAATCTCTTCTGTGGAACTCGGACCAGCGGCGGCACAGAAATGTCACGAAAATAAAGCAAAGATAGATTTGAATAAAAATACTTAGATCTAGCCCAGTTACTGTACCTGAAAATATAGTAATACCTCCGAATTTTTTATAACTGCATCGATTTTTCTCAAAATTTAGAATTAGGCTCATCTTACCCACCCACTTCAAAACTTATATATGCGCTAGGTGTGCTTTTTGTTCTTAAGGAGTGAAAACCACCCCTTATTGGAAAAAAAAGAAAAAATACAAATTTAAGCATTTTATGTAACCAAATCTTTTTTATTTATGCAGTATGAGTAATTTCATGTGCTATCTAACATGAAACGTAAAGTATCCCAAATTTTCAACCCGGAAAAACCTTTAAAAACCACCCCTTTGAATGAAAATAATATAAAAAA